>NW_010340944.1:41708-67356 GCF_000700745.2 Antrostomus carolinensis
CTCCTCATCTTCAGTGTCATTGTTCTGTAACAGGCAAGAAAAACAGGATAGTGTGAACATGAAGTCAAACATTTATCCTTACCAAGTAAAATATAGTAACTTTACCTTAATATACTTCTGTGCATCCACGTATAAAGTGTTGTATTTCCTTTCTGATACCAAAACAGTTTGTTTTAGAAATCAACTAATGTTTGTTTTACTAGCAAAATGTTTGTAATAGGTCTCCCTAAGTTGTAAGTCTTCAAAGTTTCACCATATTCTTCTGTTAGAAGACAAAGCAGCTTTCCGTGTATCATTGGGAAACACTACAAGGGAAGACTGCTACATACTCTACTTAAGACTGATGTACCTGAAGGAAAATCTCAACTCATTCATTCAGTGTTTTCTTCAGTGGCCTATGCCCACCAGTTGCTGCTTTTATCAGTCTAATTTTTGCCACTAGAGGGAATTCTTACACAAAAAGAATGTTACAAGTCACACAAAACTCATAGATATAAGACTTTCTCTGCTTCATAGACCAATCCATCTATTACCAGTGGGTTTAAAACGTGTTATCAAATCTGCCCATTCAGATTTAGCACACGGTACAGAGTCTCTGTATTTTTGTGTTTGTACAAGTTTCAAAAACATACGTGAGGTTAATTATGATCACCCAGCACTACTTGAATACAGTAATAACACTATTCATAGCAAAGCCACACAGAATTTTTCATAGCTTCTCTGGTACAGATACAGCCTACAGATAAAAATAATTTTTCCTCCCAGTATGAAACAACTGTTCAACATCGTTGGCTTTCCCTGTGAAAATAAAGGGTTGGTGAAACCTTACCAACTTTTTCTCTTTGGGGTAACAGAATCTAAAACAATACCACAATGCATTATATATATGATATATATATTTGTAAAATCAACAGAAATCTGCTTATCAGGAGATCCCTGTAAATTTCTTGCATAGAATGGCTTTAAGTTATTTGTTCCTTACACAAATGAGGCTTAAAAAAAACCCAAGTAATTTTAACTTAATCTTGGAAAAAAAAAGAATATGCAAGAGTACTCTGCCTCTGAAAAACATCCTGATGTGGAAGTGGGATATCTCTTCACTACACTGTAAAAGAAGTAAGCTTACTCCTCAGCAGAGGCTTTCTTTACCATAATGATTTGAATCTTGTTTAATAGGTTTTAAGAAAAGTCTAAAACTCGTTTGGCTGAAGACTGCTTCTTTTTTTAAGCGACGCTTCATCTCTGAATGCAATTATTGGACAATTTCATTAACTGCTTAATAATCTTGAGTTTTACTACAAAAGGTAAAAGAAAAATACCACTTTACAAGCATTAGCATAAAGACTTAATCACAGTGAAGCAGAGCAGGTAAACCACATACTGAAACTGAAAAACCTACAAACAAATTATCTATATGAAAGTATTTAGGTGCAAATAATGTTTCTCTGGTTTTCACTTCCAAGTTAAAATACATCCTTTCCTTATAAATAATTCCTCTCTATTTCTGCAGATCAAAGATTTTTTTTCGGTAAAACTCAAGAAATCTATTCTTGCTAGAATACTGTTTTGACTAGAAAGTGTAGAAATAAAGAATACATGAAATGTGAAATATCACATATCAACCTCATAAAAAGGCCAAATCCCCTTTTTAATTTTAGGTACATTGTGAAAAAAACCTGAAAATCTTAAATAATTTCTCAATTTTGTTAATGCTCACAACTCTAACTTTGCATTCTAAGAGCAGACCTAACGAAAGTGCTTCCTTCTTTCTTAATGCTCAGGAGAAGAACATGCTCTACGTGAAACTATAGTACTTTCATTGTGTAACAGGTGTTTCATGGACATGTAACAAAGAAATGTTCAATGGTTCAAACTAGACTAGTTACCATGAATATTTCAGGATGAAACAATAATATTTAAAATCGAAACAAAAGAAAACTAATTTGGTCCCAATATACCTGTTAGTCATCAGTACTATAGTAAAGTTTGTTTAGTTCTGAAAAAATATAACCAACTGAATTTTACTTCAAATCTTAAAATTTGGCAATTCCAATCACATACATAATATTCATTTCCACACATACACAGTATTTGAAACTACCACGAAATAGGACTCAAGTGAACAAAATTCTGTTCTACACAATGTTGTGAAATTACATAATTTGAAACTCACATGGTTAAGTAACGTAGAAAGCTTTGACCCATCCTGAATATTCTTCTCCAAAATATTCAGTACTTTTACTGTTTTCTCTGTTGAGAGCTAAAACAAGAAAAAAACCACATCAAACAAGTGGAGGAACATAATGGCTTCCAAATCGCTAAAAAGAATGTCCATGGATGAAGGATAAAACTTCTTTCGTAATCTGAAATACTGAAATTGTAAGAAATTTGAGGCAAGGATCGGATCTTGACTTCAGTGGTTTCTGAGAAAACACCATTGAGAATGTTGATATAACTAAAATAGGTAAAATATACCTAAGATGCCAATCAAATTGTTTCTAGAAACAGAAATTTACCATAATCACAGATTCTGACCATATAGAGCTTTATTAGGAGAAAATCCATATTTCATAATCAAGCAGAAATAAAACTCTGCAGATACCTGAGTCCTGAGTACTAATAAAAAGGAAATGTATTTTTATATCAGTGTTAACTCTGAAGAACTAGCATGTTGAAAAAAGTAACTCAAACTCACTTACTGATTTTCTACAGAGTTATGATTAAATAATTCATAGAATATGCTGCAATGCAAGAGAACCAGTTTCACTCATCCAGATACTATTGCCACTCACATTTAGAAGCAACAAAATTTTGATTTTATGTATACACTTACGTGTGTGTGTATGTATGTATGTGTGAAACAGAGGTTAAGGGTGAGGACTATCAGGAAAGACTCAGGCTGACAACACGCTACAAAGAAAGGCGAGAAGACTGAAGAAAAGCTCTATTGGGTTTGTGAGGCAAGGTCTTGGTAGCGGGGGAGCTACAGGAGTGGTTTCTGTGTGAAGCTGAGAAGTGCTTCCCCTATGTCTGATAGAGCCAATGCCACTGGCTCCAAGACAGACTCAACAGAAGCCAAGGCTGAGCCCATCAGTGATGGTGGTAGCTCCTTTGGGATAACATATTTAAGAAGGGGGGAAAAAACTGTGCAAATGCACCTGAAGAGAGGAGTGAGAATATGTGAGAAAATACTCTGCAGACACCAAGGTCATTGAAGAAGGAGGGGGAGGAGGTGCTCTGGGCACTGGAGCGGAGATTCCCCTGCAGCCTGTGGTGAAGACCATGGTGAGGCAGGCCGTAACCCTGCAACTCTTAAGAGTGGAGCAGGTATCCACCTGCAGCCCTTGGAGGACCCCCACACTGGAGTAGGTGGAAGTGCCCGAAGCAGGCTATGATGCCATGGGAAGCCTGCACTGGAGCAGGCTCCTGGCTGGACCTGTTGAGAGAGGAGCCCACGCTGGAGCAGGTTTGCTGGCAGGACTTGTGACCCTGTGGGGGACCCTTGCTGGAGCAGACTATTCCTGAAGGACTGCACCACGTGGAAGACACCCAGGCTGGAGGAGTCTGTGAAGAACTGTCAGTCATGGGAAGGATTCATGTTGGAGAAGTTTGTGGAGAACTGTCTCCCATGGGAGGGACCGCACACGGGAGCAGATGTAGAGTGTGAGGAGTCCTCCCCCTGAGAAGGAAGGAGTGGTGGAGATGTGAGATGAACTGAACACAACCCCCCATTTCTCATCCCCCGAGCTGCTGGAAGGGAGGAGGTAGAAGAAATTAAGAGTAAAATTAAGGCTGGGAAGAAGGGACGGGTGGGGGTAAAGTGTTTTAAGATCTGGTTTTATTTCTTATTACCCTTGTCTGACTTGATTGTAATAAATTATACTAATTTCCTCAAGTCAAGCCTGTTTTGCCTGTGATGGTAATTAGTGAGTGATCTCTCCCTGTCCTTATCTTGACCCATGAGCTTTTGTTTTATTTTCTCTCCCCTGTCCAGCTGAGAAGGGGGAGTGACAGAGAGGCTCTGGTGGGCACCTGGTATCCAGCCAGGGTCAACCCATCACGAAAGTCCAGGAAGAATATCTAAATTTTGGATTAAAGAAAACCCTTCAGAATGACTTTTATAAGTGGCTTCACAGACACTTCATAAACCTATTAAGTGGTCATAAGCAGGAATAGTAAGATATTAACATAAAACATCCCAAATCCAAGAGTTCCAGGAAGATAAGGAAAGCAAGAACATTGTTTCTAGAGGTGTGATACAAACTGTTTGCACCAATAAAAAGTTCCCTTGAACTGAAGTTGGGAAGAGTATGGCAAAGAAAACATAATATGCAGTCTACAAAAAATGAATCTTATTATCACCTAGGGTGTTAAGTTTGAAAGACCTTTTTGGAGAGACAGAGGAAGCAGGCAATTCAGTGTGATGCTGGCTGAACATCATACATTTATATTGCACTGATGGCATGTATCAGAAATGGTAGTTTTTTTTTTTACTTTGCCAGCAGGTTCCGATTTACAGGATCTGGTTGCTCAACATCAGCTGTAAGGAGCAAAGCCTATATGTTGACATGCTTTTGGGCAAGCCGATTAATTATTTCAGAATGTACTGCTCAGGCATGGGTACTACATGTTGGCATATAGTCAGCATTGACACAGAAAAGGACATTCAACAAAAATGTCTCGGCTTCAGAGAGTAGCAGTTAAGATGTGGCGACTTTTTAAGCACTTCAGGTAAGTTAGCAGAAGCACAAGTGTTCACAGTACCTGTCACATGCACACCTGAAGAGGGTGCAATGTCATTACAAGGGACATAAGGTTTTGTATGCTTATCAAAATTATATGTTCAAAAAGCATTAAAGACTATGAAGATGTACCTTGTCCATAATGCCCATTGCCTTGATTTTTGCAGATTCACTACCCAATTCACTAAGCTGATGTTTTCCCAGTAGCAATTCCTGTGGAATCTCATCATCATCGCCTTTAAAAAAAAAAAATTACAGAATTACCAATCATATTTCTTCAAGGAAATATTAGACTTCAAGGAAATCAGTATTTTATTGATATAAAAAAGTGAACTGAAGAAAAAGAACTGATTTTCCAAATAGCTAGTATCTAATAGGTCCAAATAGTTCACATCTAATAGTTCCACCTAATGAAGACTGATGATGACAATTTTTGATTGTGTTAAAAAAAGGACTAGTTGTTAAACATGACTGGTACTAAAATATCACTTAACAGTGTAACATAAGGCATCCATTTCTGAGAGTCACAAACCAAAAATTTTTAATATATTAAAACCCATTTAATGCAGCTCTTGTTCCATCACCCTAATTTCAGTACAACAAATCTTAAATGCCTGTAGCCCTAATTCTAAAGTTCAAATCTGGGGAAGGGTAATAGATGAAAAACACCTATGAAATTAAGTACCTTGGAATGCCCTGTGTCTTAATCGTATTTACCCTTACCAAAAACCCGTGATGTTAGCAGACACAGAAAGAACCAAAGGCTTCATTTTTAAGTCCAAGGCTGTATACGCTATTGCTTTAAAAACTACAGTGATTTGTTTACTATGCTCCTTCTTTCTTTCTAATCCTGTAACAAAGATGGTAGGAAAAAAATTAATAAATACTGTTATGCATTTCAATAGAAAGTCACCTTGGTCAACCTGAACTACTTCCTCAGACACTTATGCTAAGCTGTCTTTTGTTTTCCACTGAAATGCACAGGGAGCATACAGTGATTCAGTGCCTCAGCCATCAATGCATAAAGACTCTGCTGCCTGAATTGAATAATCAAGCTCTTTTAAGCCAAAGGCTACAACAGATGGAAAATTATGTGCCTCACACATTATTAGCAAGAGAACATCTTATGTTAGTGTTGTTTACAAAGACACGTTTGACAGAAGACAACACCCTCATGACATCCCAAAGAGGTATCCTTTCCACTCCAGGGGACTACTATTTGTCTCATTATGATTTAGGTCCCTTTCGTATTCTGCAGGAAGGAGGATCTTCTTCCTGCAGCAGCAAGTGAAAGTGGAAAGGTAAAGGCCACCACTCAAGGTGGAAGCCATATAAACAAAGTATGCTCTAGCATTTATCACAGGCAATTGAATCACCAAGAAGGAAGCATGAAAATACTAAGACACAAATTTTTTGGTGTTTCCTGTGTTTCTAATTGGGGAAAGCATTTTGAAAATTTCAGATGCATTACCAAAAGCTGTAAAATCCATATCTTCCAAATTTTCCAAGATATTCTCTATTGAAGCAGTAAACCTTTTGAAAGTTGAAGAATCCATCATTTCTGGTGAAAAAACAAATTTATAAATAATTATTTTATATACAAAACAGAAAACATAAACTGTAGAAAATATATCTTCTAAAATTACCTTCAGGTGTTAGTTTAGGTTCATAAGCTTTCCTCTTCTTTTGTTTTTCTTTTTTCTTCATTTTTCTAGCCACTAATTAAGAGAATAAAGAGTGAAACAAATACTTTCTAAAAAATGAAATAAAGGATTGTTTACATTTCTTACACTTGCATTCAATACTGCATGTAAAAATATTTATTTTAAAATGTTTAACATACCCATACCAGTATTATGGAATAAAATTAAATTTTAAAAATTATCAGTTACCCTCACTGAGGCTAGGGGGAGGAGAATAATCATCCATATCAGAGTCATCAGGACTGCGGTTACGGTAACGACCACTACCAGAAGACCTCCTTCCTTCATGATAATGACCACTTCTCCTATGGTCACCAGAACTTCTTCTGTCATGTTCTTCATACTCCCAAGCTTCATCTCTATCCTTTTTATGTCTTTTACGAGAAGCTGGAAATGAAATGCATTTTTCATTATAAGTACAAATATTCTACCTTTAATAGCTCAAAGTTAAACATTTTTTTTTAAAGATGTGTAGGTGTGGCACGTAGGGACATGGTTAGCAGTGGACTTGGCAATTTTAGGTTTATGGTTGGACTTGATGATCTTAAAGGTCTTTTCCAGCCTACAGGAATCTACAATTTTCAAGTTAAACACTATTGTATAGCAGTTCGGTAAAACAAGTGAACAAACTAAATCTATTATATAAAATTATGTCATGGCATTATTCTAATGATTTATTTTGGATTACAAGAAAAACATGAAAACTGTGCCTGAAACTGCCAAAGACACCAGCAAACATTTAAAAATACAAATTCACAGGGCATTTGTCCTTTTAAGCAAAGTAAGGAAAGTAGAACAAATCAAAATAAGTTTCATCCTTTCATAAGAGAATACTGAGATAATTTCTTCATTTAACTAAATTGTGACTATTACTGGGTGTCCACATTCCAATTCAGTGATTGCTTTGCCGACCTAACACAGCAAGTTCCAATGAGACTTGGCAATCTAGTTGTTTCAAGTTGCCCTGTTTTGCCAAGACAAATAAATTTTTGTTTTGATACACATTGCAGGAAATTCAGTGTAAAGGAGAAAGCTGGAGTCACAATTCTGGGCCAGGTACAAGTCAGTACCACAGAAGGTTTTTATAACCCTTTTTCAGTCAGGGCCAAAAGCTCAGCAGAAATGAATGTTGAAGGAACTGGGATAAATGTTCTATACAGAAACAGAGACTTGGTAGAAATAAAGTGGGGGAGCAGAATGGAAAGTTCTCTGTTATTTTCAAATAAAGTCCTGTGTCTTGAAGGGGAGACAGTGCTAATATGTAAGAGAAAAATGAGGAGGAGGAGATAGCTTCATCCATGAAATCAGCCAACTCTCCATTATCTAAAGTAACAGATAACTGGTCTAGCAGAGAGATGTCTAATACAGACTGTGATGTGAAGATCAAAACAGCTCCAAAACACCACATTCTAAACTAGCAGAGTTTATGCTTGTGAACCTGCCTGTAACAGCCCTGACATCTGTGTGTCTTTACCAAAGTCTCTTGAAGTTTAGAGAGGTATGACTCTATACAGGGCTGTTTCTGAGCAAAATGACTCCAAGCATTTATACAGAACTGGAACTGAACTGACAAGGTCTTCCCACAACCCCAGCTGAGAAGCAGAGGAAACGTATCAGTATATAGTTACATCTGGTATATGTACCAGGATATAGTCAATAGTCAGCCCAGACTCAGAATTAATTTTAAAAACCATTAAACCTGAGGCAATACTAATGCTCTGCACTGCATGTTAGAGGGCTCCCACTTCCGAAAATGCAGTACAAAACTTCTGCACAGAGGTGGTCCAAGTCTTTAAGGTAATAACTCAGTTCAGGCTTTGAGCTGTACTGCTTCTGGATCAGACTTGCTTCTGGAGGCAGTACAGTCATGTTGATGACACCTGAGCTACTAACAGTCTCTCAAAAGGTTGAGAGATTAACTGTGATTGAAGAAATGGAGGGACATCTCGGGTACCTGGAGTGAGTGTATTGGAGAAGAAAGTAAGTGTTTTATTGAAGCAGACTTTACACATCTTAACTGATTCTTTTTACCCCGTGAGACAGTATTTTGTGGAGGCAGATGAAACCTGTCTCTGTAGTTGAGGAAGAATTCTGACCCCAGCTATATCTCCGTGAGAAAAGTAACTTTCAGTGTTGCTTTCCAGCAGAATTTTAAATTGACCAGTTTACCAAAACAAAACAGAATGTGTTACAGTTGTGCTGGCTCTGTAGGGCAAATAAGATGAACATGGGAACAACTATTCACCATGACTGCTCTACGAAAGTTATTCTGCAGTAAATAAAATCAACTAAAAATTTAAGTACTAATAAAATTTAAACAGTTATTATTAATTTTACACATAAAGACTATTTGGAATATAAATACCCAATTTCCTTCTGAATTATGCAAAACATTTATGCAATAACACATTTAGCACTTATTGTACAGGAATGATTTAATAAATTTTTATATAATTATTACTATTTGTTTTTAAACCAGAATTCTCACTGAATTTTTCAGAATGATGGCCGGATCTCGAGTGGATACAATGAACCTAGAATCTCTTAAAACATACAATTACTGTGAAAGTTTCCTTTAACTTGCTTTACCTTGTATTTAAGAATTTCAACAGCCAGTGTGGCTAACAGGTACATTAAGGTATCTGAAATTCTTGACAATTCTCTCCATTCCCAACCAACTGAAATAAATTCACTTCACTTATTTTTTTAATTCACTGTTCCAGATTATTAAAATCATTATCAGGTGATATGATACAGTAACCAAAGAATACAGAATCCTGAATGAAGCAAATTATCATTAACCCTTTGCCATATCAAGACTGATTGCAAATTACCTCATGATCTCATAATGACACTCAAAGCAACATTATTCAGTTCTAATTAAAAGGAAAAACAAAGTACATTCTTTTCTTCTTCTTTGATAAAGATCAGAGGTATCGCCGTTATAATTTTTACACACGTTTGTGCATAAGCACCATGCTTCTGTTGGATGAGAACTTGAAACATTAAAAAGCACAACAAACAAATCTTTCTCTTTTGGATACTAAAAAAGACTAAAAAGCAAAACATGGTGTTTTACAAAACTTCAGTAAGGTGTTTATACAAGCAAAGGTGGAAACAGTCTAAACATGGGAGAAAAATCTTTTTATGTAAGATGCCTTCTCAGGTTAACAGCAACAGGCACTTCTCCTGTAGCCCTTCCTGAGTAACACAGCTAAGATGTTAACTCAGACTGAACTGATTCACTCCGTTTAGTTAATAGAGTTCCTCTTCAGTGTCGGCTGAGAAAACTACCATAGAGACAAACTAACCATACTTTTATTAGCAAGTAGGAAATCTCTTCCTAACTTAGAGGCATATAACCATTTTTTGACACTTGGGAACTTTATCTAATTGCACAGCAAAACTTTAACTACAAACTTCCTCTCTTCCTTTGCAAACAGATAATTCAAGAACAGAATCATCAGCAAATGGTATTTTGAGAACCCATCAAAAGCAACTCCAGCTTTTCAAGCTATATGCCAGAGAAATAACAGAAAAAGAAATATTATAAGAAACTTGTGGCAGATTCTCAATTTATCACGTCAGAAAAAATCAAGAGGAAGCCTTCATTTTTCTCATCAAACTAAAATAAATTTAATACTTATTTACTGAAATTTTTCTTTGCATACCTTACCTTTGTATGCAAGTTTTCTGTGATACTTTAGACGATATTTTCCTTAACCTGATTGGCTAAAAACATTTCATAGCACAACCAAAAAAAAAATTTTTTTTTTTTTTTTAAAAAGGCAGACTACCATAAGGTAATTAGGAAAAAAAAGTAACAATGAGCTGCTTTTCATCTTGTGTAACATATTGAAATCAAGTAATTTTTCTTTAAAAAGCAAAAAGGATTTTGGCCAAGTAATTTTCAGAACAGCAAACTTGTTTTCACAGTTTTAGGGTAGCCAGCTTTAAAAAAGTGTACCTTTTTGTAAAAGCAAAATTTTATCTCTCTTTATCAGTAGGAACAGAATGATGTACTACTTACATTCAAAAGCTTCTTCACTGTCATTGTCTTCATCAGAACTGATTTCAGCATATTTTGGTTTCTCATTAACTGTGCTACGTTTGCGCTTGTTCATTTTCACACGTTCACAAAGTGGCATGGTGGATTCAATTTCTGCCAGGAGCTCAGGAGGCAACTCCTTTAACACTGACTGATCTATGCTACCTATTAACGGAGAGTAAGAAGAGTAAATGTGAACCTGAAGATAAAAACAAGGGCCCAGCACTGCAGTTCTTTCTCAGGAACCACTTGCAGTATATCCACTAATAATACCACAGTTAGATATACTTTGATGTATTTGACAGCCCTTTTTAAAGCTGCATTTATTGTTCACACTACAATTAGAAATTAACATAATAAGTTGCATATATATCTCCTTCAATAAAACATTTTGTAAGGCATATAAATATAACAAAATTCAAATCAGTCAATTTCCTTTGTAAAAAGATATCCCTGCTCTTATTCCACAAAAATTGAGTCTTATTTCAGTTTGTCCTCTGAATTTAATAGGTCTGCTAACAGCATGGGTAAATTAAGGATACTTTGTGCCTCATTAAGAGTTCTGTTTATTCTCATTCATATTACTTAGTATACACAAGACAATAATCTTCCCTTTTCCAGTAAGCAGGGAAAATCTGTGGCAGAACCTCTGGGGTCTTATCCCTAAACAGAGGCCAAATCATTGACATCCTAAGCTCTGCCTCAGATTTTTTTCTTACCTCCTACTAGTAGTTTTATAATACAACCCAAATTTTTGCTTGATCTTGTTACAAAGTTGAAAGATTTTTATTTAATATAGACAAACAGCTAGCTGGATCACATCAGGTTTCTCTTCTACAGAAGTAAACAGGTAGACAACATCACACCATTCTCATCACATTTAGAAACTACAATTAGACCTATACGCAGCCAGAACAAAGGAGATTTTCAGTCAAAGTTTTTACAAATGACACAAAGAAATAAAATTAATTCAAAACTATTTCTCAGGTTTTTGTTTATTTGATGTCTTTATTTATCAAAGAACCTATTGCACAAATTTGAAGATTATTGGACTAAACTGTTAATGTTTTTCCAAAAACACAACAAAGATCTTCATTATAAGCACCTCTCTTTCCTTCCCAAGGCACACTATATTATGTAGAGGGGAAATAAGCTGTCATCTGCTACCCCCCCTGCACAAACACCGCACACACATCCAAAAAATAATCTTCTGGATGAAAACTCACTTTTGAATTGTATTCCCTATATCATTAACATAACTTTCTAAAATTTATTTCCATTTTTACACTAATATCCTATCTTCTAATCCAAGATTAGTCTTTTTTTCTTTCCCTCTTTAAACATCTTTAACTGGAATTACAAGAGCCTTGATATGAGAAAGTAGTTTCCCACAGCAAAATTTTTAAGTCTTATATATTACTGGTTTCACATATATCTACATCCACAAAAACTGCCTACAAGCAAGGAAACTAATGATCAGAAAATTAATTTTCTGTAATTCTTAAGTATGTGCAGCAAGTAATTTCATTTAAGTGCATTTTTAAAAAGACCTAACTTAAAATACTGGCGTTTTCAAACTAAGGTAGGGAAATATCTATAAAGTAAAACCGATAGTGAAAGTTGTCCCTGCTCCTCCCATGCTGCTTCACTCTTATTTATTTGTGTTAAGTTGCCACCCTTTGATAATCACCACTGTGAAAGTTACCTAAATTCTCAGTATTGCTTTCAAAAATGATAGAAAAGATTTCACAGTGTGGTTGATCATGTTGCTGCGACATTATTATTCTTTGCAGGCTAGGCACTGGCCTGAAGACAGGCAGAAGTATGCCAGCACGGACGGGTCAGTCCCTCTGAGCGTACCGGATGACAGCTAGGTCTAATCTGGACACTGCATAGTCGAGCCTGAGTGGTGAATGTGTTCCCGCATCAATCCTTCATCTCTTTTTGTATGCCTACACAGCACCTAAAGAGACTTAGCTGACATCCAGCTCCAGGCTACAGGAAAATTCACATACACAAGTTTTAAGACAATTTACGCAGGTGAAATCGCTAGAGGGCTTCAGATCCTCTCACATATATTCTCAATTTTATGCACTGTTGGTAATTTCATTGAAATCAGCGGGAGAAGAGACACAGCATAAAGCCGACAGTAAGCGTGGCCAAACAAAGACATTGCAAAAGCCAGCTAGAAGTAAAGGAACAAAAGTTGCACAGGCTAGTACTCTCCTGCCTCCTAGGAATATCTGTTCTTGTTTTCCTTACTTATTTTGTTCCTGGAGTAGAACACCATTCAATCTTTAAAAAGAAATCAATTACCATGGTATTAATTAGACATCAATGAAAAAATAAAAATGCAACTACTGTAAATACTGGGAAAATTAACTTTATTTCCTTCTCAAAAGTTCCAAGTTTTCTCTGTTCTCCAGTGCTAAATTTAACTAATGCTTGAACTGCTCTCTCTCCTGTTTCAGGTGTTTCAGGCGACAATATAAGCTTACCCTTTTTCTTTTATTAGGGAATACGTAAAGCTTTCTTTATTCAAACAGGGAACAGCAAAAAAGAGAACAAAGAGAATCATTGTCAAGTTCTCTATACAATATCTTTTAAGTTTTGCTTCTGGTACAATGTTCCGTGGAGCAAGACTGCCACATGCTCAGTTTCCTTAGCTGCTAACCACATCTAAGAAGAGTTTTACTCACACAGTACAAAGGAGTTAAGCATGACTGCACGTGTATCTACAATTCTGATATACATGGAAAAGGACTCTTCATCCTTTCTGAAGAAGTCCAGGGATATTATATACTGTGGGACTCCAGTCAAGAGCTTGTTAATATTTATTTTACTCTATTACTTACGTTATGCAGGGCAACCTAATCTTCACTAGAAACATCTTACTGAATTCCTTAATTTCTACCGCCATACTTGATAACAGAAGTACTGTTAATTTGTTCAGGTAGTAAAGAAATACTTAAGAGAATCCAGGTCACCGTAAGAATCCAGACACATGGCAACGAACATTAGGTCATAAAACACATACTAACGCCTCTTCAGTTTACAGGATACTTTTCGCAAACAATTAAGAGAATATATAGCACAAACCCCTTCGAAAGTATCTACAAAAACATGTGTGATCACCTTCAATTTTTCAATTTCTTTGATAAGTTTGCTGGTATCTACTTTCATGTTTCCACTTTAATGAGTTACATTTACCTGTAGTTTGCATGGCTTTTTAAACAGCTAAGGACAAAGTAACTTTACTAATAAGTTACCCCTCCAAGTTAATACGAATGCCACAATAAATTAGCTTTGTGAAGAACTGTGCTCATCAATGGAATAAGTCAATCAGTGTACACAAGATGCCTGAAATGGGCTACAGGCAACAATATTCTTCAGACATGACTTACACATATTCTCAAAGCTGCTGCAACTATTAAACAAACAAACAAACAAAAAAACCCAGAAGAAAAGTACCATCATAGCAAAATATGTGTCTCACTGTAAAGAACAGCATTCTAACAAACTCCACACTAATGAAGCTGAAGGACAAGTCACAGAATAGCTGTAAGAACAATTCATGTCAACGAACAGCCACTTCTTCTTGCCCATGAATGCTGTCCATGATTTATACAGTAGTTGCTTGCTGGAGGAAGAACAAGTTCTTGGTTTTGTTTGATTGCCATTATCAAAAGGTTTCTTAAAGAAGGTATTCAAGAATCTTCAGCTGTTACTGAATATCCACTGACCATCAACATACTTGTTTTCTCACCAAGCAATTCTTGACAAAATATAATACAGTTAAAGATCAGCCAGAGAATCTTAGCTAAAAATGAATCAGTCTGTAAGCCTCCTCCTATATTCTATTTTAACCTGGGAAGCTTTCCAAAGGGTTTTGCCATGTATAGTAGAAAGATTTCTACAAATATCTACTGGATGTAGTATTTCCCTTCTTCAAGTATAGCTTAAAAAAAGAATGGAAAGGCACAGATCTGATTCAAAGTTCAGGACTGCTTTTTGTTCATAACTTGACAGGCAGTTTCAAGTTTGTAGAATGGCCTTTAGCTAATATTTACACATATCTAATCTTTAGAAGGATCCAAAATTACTTTGCCTTGAATTTGCAAGTCAAATAGATCTCCCTGATCCAGGTAGATGAATGCCTTCAAGAGAGGTTGAACATTTAAAAAGAGTGAACTTTGTTATAGACTTTTACTGGATCCATTCAATATGGACAGCACAATTATTTTTGGACACAACAATCAGTGTGTTTATATTAGTTTAACCTGGATTGATATAACAACTGCAGGGGATGATGCTTCCTGATGCTTAGGCCAGCTTTCCAGGATCAGAAACACTGTTCCTGCCACAAAATCAAAACCAACGCTAATATACTCTGTTACCTTCTCTGTAATGATTTCTCTTTGCTTTCCAAATTATGGAAAACAGATATACAGTTTGCATTTTGGAGCAATTTCCTATGAACTAACAAGCCATCAAGATTTAAATACATTTTGAAAACTAAACTCTGAATTGCTACTTCCATAACTTTAAGAGACAGTTAATATAATGGAAATAATCCATATCAGTTTGCTTACATGATTACTTTTAAAATACCTGTGGCATCAAAATGGCCTGTTTGCACACAGATCTATTGTGGCAAATGAACAAGTGCCTGAAGAAAAACTGTCTATGAAGTCTTTTGCATAAATTAGCCTGCCATAAATATTGTCTTTTCCATTTCTGTCCATTTCAGTTTGTAATAAACAAAATTTAACTTAATGCCATTTCGTATTTGTAATCTCTCTCTATATCTTATATTTTAAAATGCAATTTTTTACAACTATCTAGACATTACATAAAAGAACACAAAAGTGTCTAAGAGGGAACAGTGACACTTGTCTGGGGTGAGGATATGAATCTTAACTTTGCATTTCTCAGCATTTAGAAATTTAAGTTTAACCACTCTTCACGTTCTGGAACTGCCACACTAATGAATTAACACACATCTTAATGTTGACATTTAAAATAAAAACCTACAGACTGCAGCTGAGTTTTGCCCTCCTCTTGCTCCTTTTTTGCCACAGAAGAGATTATCTGCTACTGGACTCTCCTTATTTTGCTGATGACTAGGATATCCAGTCTTGCTGTTATTCCACAGAGGCCTAGCTCACCTTCATTACACATCCTCCCTGAGCACCTGATAGAGGATGTTCCTCCTTTATTTATTACCAGCTTACGGTCTAACTTTCTCAAGTAAATCTGGGTCACCATTGTAAGCACACTGATAGAACTTCCTATGTCAGACATATATGCAGGAAGGAAAGCAGTTTCTTTCTGGGTTAGCTCAAGCAACATTCAAACTCTGTGCTAAATCAAATAAAATACCCTCTTACTCCATAACCAGAGTGCCTTCTTGTTGGATAGCTGTGCCATTGTGACTACAACAGCACAGACTCAGAGCTTAATTCTACTACAACCATTCATGCAGATAAGGTTCTATTTTAGGTAAAGAACTAAAAGAAAAAAGAGGGGATAAAAGTACTTCCCTACTTTATAAAGATGTTTGGAGAATAAACACCCTGTTAAAATAGTTAAGTACTGTTACAGTATAGCACCCAGGCACTGCAGTGCAAAGGGTCACACAACTACCTGTGACTGATGAACAGCTTACTGCTTAAAGCTGAAAATTTCTGGTTATGTCTCAGTATGCAAATTTAATAATAACCTTTTCACCAGGCTCCCCCTTAAAATGTTCCACTATGTTCTTTATATGGCGCACTGGTCAGAGTGCCTTGTCCGCCAGCTTCACACGCCTCCAAATAATTCTGTGCCCTGGCGAGTTTCAAGAACAGAAGGGGAAACACAGGGAAATCACAATCATTTTCTCAAAGAGGAATTTAACGTATGAGAAAGGTAAATAAGTTCATAAGACAGAAGTTCCACTTATCTCAATACCATATCATCAGCTGAAAAACACACCATCAAACGAATACTGGTGAAAATAATCTGAGTAGGGGTGCATCTGCTCCAGTGGCTTTCCTCTTTCCTCTCTCATTCTCTGCCTTAAAGTTTACAGAAGCATATACAGCTACATTCTTTAAACGGGATCCTAACTCTCTATTGAACCCCTCACCATCACCTTTTGACTACATCCATGAAGGGATAACTCCTGAGCTCAGCTCACACACGCCAGAAAGAGGGTGGGAGACTGAGATGCCCTCACCACCACCCAAGGGTCTGTGTCTACAGGATTCTCTGCTGTAACAGATTTGGGAGGAGGGAGTGAAGTAATGTTAGGAACAAGTATGTCCTACATAATTTCATAGAAACTGCTTGAACACATCTTTCAAACCAATTTTACCTCATCTTCCCCAATACTACCACAAAGGGAAGGCTCCCAGCCTTAGGCTAAACAAAAGGAGTTGTTCAGACTTGCGGCTTATACTCCAGTCCCTAGCTCTGGCCTTGAAAAATGGGACCCAGCCACGTTGATGGGTCAGAGAAGAATCTGGACGCAGCAAAGGAATAAATCCATGATACAGTAGAGGTCATGGAGATTCGTAAGATTCAAAAAAGATTTTACATTAATATTAAAATATTATCAGAAGCAAGAAACATTTTTTGATGGAGGGAAGAGATTGCCAAAGAACACCGTGAAAGATCCAAGCTGAGAGCTGGGAATATACCCAATACGCACGCTGAAGGTGCCAAGAGAACTTACATTTACATCGGTATCAATTATTTCCTCAAGCTACCTGATTGCTGTGGCAACTATAGCCACAAGTTATTTTATTCCTTATTGCTATTCACTGGCTTTTTGTCTTCATAAAAATCGATAAAAGGAGGCTAGAGCCGTTTTGCAAGACATTGCACAAAAAATATAGCAGTACTCAGTAAAATGGAGCAAGTTTGGCAATTGAAATAAATGTAGTGCTGCACAAAACCCCTCACTTCTATGAATCAGAGTCAGGGGATTGCTTTTGGATTTCATTGTCATTACTTCTGAACATACACACTGAAATTTAAGCCGTCCCAATTTATTGTATTAAAAAGTTAAGGTGTTCTGTACAGTTGCAAAACACAGCATGTAATTTTCTGTTACTATTAATGTTTGGAATTTGAAATTTATGATCAATGCATTTTCCCAGTCATGTATTCTGATTAATTTTAGAAATGAGTTGTGGGGCCTCACCTAAGGAAAAAAAAAATCTTAATTAAATAAAATCACATTACACCATGTAGTTTTTATTCTCATAAAATAAAAACTCTTATATAAGCAATATAATACAATCAAGACCTTTGCAGAGAATAAGCAAAACAAATGCCACGATTTACACCTGATCTGTAGCTATAACCGTATCAAGATCATCTGCCTTTTCTTCATTCTATCATGGAAACACTCTTAGCCATTATTATTGAAAATATCATGTGAAGCTACTCTTGTTTTGCTCCTTCAAAGTAACTTAATTACATAAGCAACAACAACAAAAGACTGTTGATGTTTTAGCTTTTAATATAAAATACCACAGGAAAGTTCTCAGAAGATAATTAAACAGTAGGTACATTTAAGGAACCTTTATTCAATGCACACAACAGTTTGTTAATTTGAAGAAAAAAAAGGTGTCACTCTGTTCACTGGTAATTTTCCCATGGAGCAAAAATATATTCCAAATTCCAAGTAAAGAGTTTAAATTTTCTTACACCAAAACAATCACCTAAACAGCTGAAAATGCCAAGCAACAGAAAAGTTAATTTACCAGAAGCAAATGTGAGGCTTTCTCCTATTTGTATGTTGCCAAATTTACCCTTTGCTTAGAAGAAAATTCAAATAAAAAATTTTGAGTGCATATCCCTGCACATAAGCCAAGAAATATCATCCATATTTAGATACTTAAGACACATGAACAGGTCTGCATTGCATATTGTCACTGACGTCAGACAAATTGCTGGCCCACATTTTTATACACTGCAATGCATTGTTGCAAAAACTATTCATGCAAAATAGCCTTAGCTATTCCCAGAGGAACCTGATCAAGAATCCACATCCACAAACCAAAGTCAGTTTCAGACTCAACAAATTGCTCTGACAAATTAGGTAATAAATTTCTATCACTTACATCTGCCAAAGTAATTTTTCAAAAACGAACTAATTAAACAATGCACTCCTAAATTTGCAAACAGAAGAAGCATCATATCACAGCTGAACCGAAGTACAATGGAACTAGTGTGTTTGGTGAAATTTATTGTTGCTGCTCTGAACTAGATGCGCAACACTCAAAGTTCACTCTTACTACACAGAGGAAACTTAAGAGCAATTATGAGAGCAAGAATTGGAATATTCACCTTAGTGGCAAAAACTAAGTAGGAATTAACTCAAGCAGCCTCCAGGCAAAGCACTATGCTGAAAATGTCTCCTATTGTACGGGTAACAGATCAACACAAGAAAGGACTCCAGTGTGCAATGGCTGAATTCCTCCTGTCTATCAATAGCAGTTTATCCAACATCAACTTCTGAAAAACTAGCACCAAAAATGAAGGCCCCAGAGAGTACGCACAAGGCTCATACAAATCCCAACACACTTTCTGGGATAGGGTGGACACATCATACCTAAAAAATCCCTGCAAGTAGAATGGATCCATTAGGGTGCAAACCATGCTAGAAAAATTAGATCTTTCTAGACTATTGGATTTAATGGGTTATATATATAGTTTGGTTTTTGGCTTTTGACCAAAAAATGCCTGGAATATTCTTCAATCTGTGAACCTGTTCACTCAAAAAAGGAGAAAAAAAAATTAATGAGGGCTAAATGGACAAATTGTATATTAAAATGGATCCTCTGCAAACTCAACACATCTTTAAATAGTTCTAATGCCACGAGGGACAGCCAGCTCCTCTTATAGTCTGGCTATGTTGAAAAGAGGCGGCCACTAACATCTCAGAAAAGGTGAAAAACAGGAATACCATAGAACTCTTATGGAAGTGATGGATTTTTAAAAATTACAGTTAAATTTAGAGTTTAAGAGAAGCTTTAAGGACTTCAGCTGAAAAGAATCATTACAAACTTCTTGCTGTAAACCAAGAAACATAGCCTTTTTTCCTCTGAAAAGTGGCATAATTTTCTGTATAACTTCAGAGAAGGATACGACATGCTTGATGCACCTGGTGGTGCATGCACATGCAAGGACGCTTAGTGGGTTATTACTCTGGCCTTCCCACATGCAAATGCAGTTGCTAACAGGAATTCCAAGACTGTGGTTTCAAATTTCAGATTTGTGGAATTATGGACTTTCACAATGGTAATCTTCACAAAAGCACAATCTGTAGTAAGCAAGCTGAGTTGCAGCCTTCTCCTTTCCAAAGGAAACATGTTTTTACTCCAGTTATTTCCTTGCAGCACAGCTGCTTGCCCCACTGATTTCAGTTGAGTACAATGGTGTGTCTGTTTGAGTAACAGGAGGTTGTTATTTTGGAAATATATTTGGGTGAACTCTAAAATTTGCCTGATGTGGTAATATCCATAAGCTATTTTTCTCAAAGGTTTGCCAACTTTGTCCTTATAGAAATCGTATACATGAAGGACTTAAACAAATTTTTAAAGTTTTGTCCAGTTTTCAGCTGTACCAGAAAGTATTTGCGAGTAGCTCTGCTGTCCTAACTGGAAGTCTGTGAGAGGCATCGCAAGTTGGCTCACCCAGACAACACACTCTGGATACAGCTTTTCATCCTGGAATACTCCCTGTTTTGTCTCTCCTACCTAGAACACAAGCAACTAACTGATTACTCTGCTTCACAAGTGAGACTATTTCCAACGATGCTAGAACACAAAGATGGACATTTACGTTACACAAATGCCAAATTATAGTTGCTATAGGTTCTGAAAAGTTATCTGGAATTAAAAAAAAAAACCAAACAAGCAAACAAAACCCCAATAATCCATATAAGCAGGGCACACAGAAAAATCTAGAAGCATTTTAACTCTACAACATGAAGATGATTAAACAGTACATTTTTTAGCTGATCTTGTAAGAATATACATGAAGAACACCTTTGAAGAAATGGCAAATCTTCACTCAAATTTCAGATCATAGCAGCAGAGAACCCGGTATATTTAGGAAGAGTTGTAATTAGCAACAAAAACCTGTGTTTAAAGTTCTGTGTTGTAGAGATAATGAAATCCTATAACAATCTACACAATGAAGGATTACCATTCAGATCAGATTATTTTTTTTCAAACAACAAACTTTTTTTAGGTGATACTGGAAGACCCAAAAGGTGTTTCTGCACAAGTCTTAAAAAACACACACTCATTTGTCCTAGAACTAAAACCTGCATTACATACATCGTGCTTATTTTGGAAAGGCAATCCTTTAATCATATTATAAACCAACTCAGACATCTTCTTACAGAGAAATTTACACTTTCTCTTATTACTCATATCTGTTTCATACTTTAACAAAGGAAAATTTGTCTTGTTCAGTATGCAGTAACTGTGAAATGGTTAACAGCTCCCATCCCAACAGAGCTGATCAGTACAGCTCTAAGAAGCAGCAGAGAAGGTATTCACTGAACTTCTGAAAAGAAAGGATAGCAAACATGACCTCCTCATTGCAGGAACAAACTCGAAGGACAAGTTTCATGGATCCTTCAACAACAGACATTTGCATTACAACTAGGATAAAGGGCATTCACAGATGTTAAAAACAGAAGAAAAAAAGTGTTATAATTCATTCTGACCCAGACAAAACAGGGCACAAAATTTCACCATAAGCCCCCTTAACAAAAATACTATGAAAAAGATTTCCATAACTTTCCTCTGATCTAGAGGGAATCCTTCAGAATAATGCTCAAAGATCAGGAAAGAGAGAAAAGTCACTTCTTCTTTGTAAATGTCAAAAGAGACTGTTGGGATGATTCAATATTAACAGTCATGTACTACAGCTCTCCCTCCCATTCATATAATAACTTAACAAAATTTCAAACCTGTCTATAAATTTTGATTAAAATATTAATTTGCATTTTTGCAGTTGAATGCAAGGCTCATCCACATGCACAATAAAGGTATGATTTTCAGATTTAAAACTTACTTTAACAGTGTAAAAAGTTGTATAGACTTTCAGTTTGTAAAGTATTAATTTTAGCTTAATACAAGTAAATTTTACTGACTTTTATAATGAATGGGCATTAGCCCCTGAAGACAGAATGACCGTCTAAATGGTGTTTTGAACTACATGAACTAATCCTATTTTAAACTGGATTTCAGATAAATTACAGCAATAATGTTGTATGAGACAAAGCCAGGAGACGACATTTTCTTGGGGGAGGGATGGATGAGAAAGCAAAAACAAAGGACAAGAAATACAAGGAGGTAAAATAAGGAAAGATGAAGTAAAATATACTAAGCTACATGGAATAAGAGGGATGTGAGAAGTGGAATAATGATGCTAAAAGGCAACACTAGAAAAGATTTGCTAAAACCTATTAAGAAATATAGGATGAACTAAAGAATGTTTATGAAAATTACTAGTTTATTAAAAAGTTTATAACTAAAAATGGCACAGAGTAAAACAGTGAACACTATTTCTTTCAATTGGAGTGAGGACACTGTGACAATGGCACGAGTATTTCCTATACCAGTCAGCTGTTGACAAATAGACTTTGGATTAGGAAGAGATACCTTTATAAATTATGAACCTTTTCAAGTACTGGAGTTCACCTAGTTATTTAGCATAATATATCTTAGGAAATAAGTTGCCAGGAAGTCGGGCAAAAAAATATGTAAAACTAAAAATACACTTGAAAAATCTGAAGTTCAGAGATACTTTCTCCAAAATCTGCCTGGCTGAACAGTCAAAACTTGATTTGTAAGAGAAACACAGTTACAACATTATTTCCGCAAAACCTATTTCTAGTATCGTTGTAAGAACCTTATTCTGAATACGGTATCAGATTAAAATATTTTATTTCCCTGGAAAATATGTCCCAAGTTATTTTAGAGTATGTCAGAAATATATGACTTTAGAAAACAAAAAAAACCACAATAAAATTGCAGAAAAGTTATAAACCTGCCTTTAAACTTAATGTGTTGCTCGTGTGTGAAACAGCTACTAGACTCATGCCAATCAGACAAGAGTCATTAAAACCTTTACATGTTACTAAAATATTCTAAATAAATAACCACATAGATTACAAGATTACAAAAAAAAGTACTTCAGAAACATTTTAGAAAGCGTACATGCACTGTATATGGCTCTGAGGGCTCTAAAAGTTACTGATTTTCTGCACATAGAACTGCTGTGAATTCAAAATGTATTCTTCTGAGACAAGCTGAGTTCCATCAGAAAGTTTTCAGTATCCCTTATCAAGAAAATAAAGGTTTCATCTGAAATCTTTACACTAAACTGACAACAAAAATATCATAATTTTATGTCTAACTCTAGATACCTATTATTAGAAATGGAAATTTTGCCTGTTCTGAACCTCAAAAAGGGACAAGTGAAATGTTCATACTTCCAGGATAAAGAGAAAATATTTAACAAGGAGGCTAATATTTTACAAATAGGAAATACACATACTGAATTGTTAAGAGTTAATATGAACAGGTTAGTAGATAAGAAAACAGACGTGGCACAAAAAACTATATAGATATCACCTCTGTAGATGTGCACATGCATATAGTTATACATTCACAAAGATGATTTCTTATCAGATCAACTATGTCAGAAAACTTTTTAATTTCAAATTCATTATATACCTGGAACTGTATTCACAAATTATAAGTGCATACGGCTGAAATCCTCTCCCTCACCACTTGATTTGTCAATACTTTGAGACATGACAACTCTATAAACATAACTACGTAAGGAATTTAAATGTTTTAAATTCCAAGTGTTAAAAAAAAAGAACCCTGACCAGTTAGTAATATTGATTTCACAATATGAAATTATCTACTTCAGTTTGAAACCAAAGAAATCAAAATTAGAGTACCAAGAAGAAAAGCAATTTTATAAAAAAAATTTTAAATCTGTAGAAGAGACAATCAACCAAATATCAAACCTAGAAACTATTCTGAATTATTTCCTCTCCATGTTACTAATTTGAAGACCAGTTCCTTCCCTTTTTCTGCATACAGTGGACCCTAGAGACAATGATGTCTGACTTCTCTTAAAGACAGAAACTTTCTGTAAGCTTATTGTCACACAGTCTCAAGTATGGAGGCTTCCCCTTTATAGTAAAATTTATAGTTATATTTATAGTAAAAGAGGCAGACGGGACTTGTAACTGTGTTCTTACGGCATCATGTCAAAACATGCCTTGGAAAACCACACTTCAGTTCCAATTAAAAATATAAAAAAAATCTTAGGGCTTGTATACATAGTATTTCCCACCACTCCAGCTACACTGATTTAGTTACAGTAGTACCACTCCCTTATACAGACACACTTAAACCAGTTCAAATCATACATACAGCAGTTATGTTTCACTGGATAAATTACCAGGTTAAACTAATGTAGCTGAAGTACAGCCTAAGACAATTCAAGTGTTCCCATATTAGGTACTTGCACTGGAGTAAATAAATGATTTCAGGTATATCGTAGCACAATTTCCAATAACAACAAGCCTGTAGACAAGTTTCACTTTGTTCCCCAAAATTACCACATAAGCAAGCATATAAACTAACAAACCTCCGCATTTAATTTGTAACCAGAGAAGTGGCCAATCTAAAAGAAAGGAGTGTGAAAGATATAATGCAATTAATATTAAAAAAAATCTTACCTTTATTAGATTTGGATGACTTGTTCTTGTTAGGTTTAAAACAAGAGCCCCTTGATTTATCTTCTCTATCCTTAATAAATTTCTGCACATCATCCAAAGAAAGCTTTTGAAGGACAACTACAGGTTTAGCTCCTTTATTTAGATCTTCAACTAGCCCAATCTTCTCTACTTTGTCCCTCTGTTCACCTCTAAATTCAGTTTTCCTTGACTCCTGAGTAACATTGCCGTCTTTATCACGCTTGATTTTTGGAATGACAAAATGTTTCAATGCACCAGATCTTGCCCCCAACAAATAACTGGGAAACTCTGCTTTATTGTCAGCATGTGCTTTATTACTATCTACTTTACTTTTATTAATGTCTGTCCTTCGTTCATCCTTGCTGTTGGGTGATTTAAAACCAGGTTTATCAGGTCTTGATTTACTAGAATCTCCTTTACCTTCCTGTTTAATACGGGGGCTGTCAGGTCTTGATTTCTGATCCCCAGAAGAAAACCTTTCCCTTGATTCACCAGACTCATGCCTATGTTTCCTTTCAAATTTCTCAGGTTTTGAACCATCAGCTTTAATACCATGCTTAGAATCATGTTCATTTTTGTTTGAGGATCTCAAATATTCAGGCCTTCTAATCTTGGATAGATCTCCTCTGTATCTCTCTGAATCCCCTCTGTCCTCAGGTCTTTGTTTAAGGCTATCATGGTCACGCCTCGGTGTATCAGACACTGAACGCCCATCAGGCCTTTGTTTTGTTGGGTCAGATCTACTTTCAGGTTTTATCCTTGAAGAATCAGACTTCAGATCTAGTTTATGCCTAGATATTTCAATTTTCTTATCTGACAATGGTTTACTGGAGTCCCTCCTATTATCATGTCTATGTTTTGGCGTTTCGGGCCTGCCTTCACCCTTCTGTTTTGGCGTTTCGGGCCTGCCTTCACTCTTCTGTTTCGGTGTTTCGGGCCTCTGCCTTATTTCCTGTTTGCCATTATTTTGTTTTCCCTCATTTTGTTTCATCTCCATTTGCCTGCTCTCGTTCGGTTTTAATTCTGTCTGTCTGTTCTCATTTTGTTTCACTTCCATTTGTCTGCTTTCATGCCTGCTTTCATGTTTAGCTTCTAACTGTTTATTCTCGTTGTGTTTAATTTCCAACCGTCTGCTCTCATTTTGCTGAAATTCCATTTGTCTGTTTTCATATTGCTGGATATCTGTCTTTTGACCCTCAAAGTCTAACTTTTTCCTTAAAATCTCAGGATGGTTTTCAGGTTTAAATTTAAGAACTCCAACAGTGTCTTCTTGGGGAACACATACAAACGCATCATTATACTGCTTAATTTCTTCAGGTTTTTTGATGGTGTCCAAATCCTGAGTTACTGTTGCCTGAGAGTCCGC
>NW_010340944.1:67391-101200 GCF_000700745.2 Antrostomus carolinensis
CATCAACGCTGGCCTCGCCCCATTTCCTGCAGAACCTGTCTCCTGAGAAGCTGCTCTATTTCCTCCAGTAGCACCTCCAGCCTCCTGTGGTTTGTTTTCTTGTTTTCGCTTCTTTAGAGGCTTATCTGCAAATTAAAAGAGAAAAATCACAAATTATATATATAGAGACTGGTAAATGTCCAAGCAAGAATGTCCATTCCCCTCCATTCCCACCGATTAATCCCCCTCAGCACATATATGCACACACAACAAAATCCATTTAAGTTAAAAGCAAGGATATAACTTCTCTAGCTAATACTTTTTAATGTATTCAGATTACCATTCATTGTCAGTCTACCACAGGTGCCAATTAGTCTTTAAAAAACCCCACCCTCAAAACATATGAAATAGAAGTCCCTCTATATTTCCCAAGAGAACCATCTAATAAAGCAGCTGTAATACATAAAGACCAAATAAAAAAAAAAAAAATCAACCAAAAAAACCCCCTCCAAACTAATCAATTACGCTTGAAGCAAAAGTCTGCAAAGACAAAGTTAAGGTGCACCTCCACAACTACTTTTTGAGGAATAATCCTATAAAAGATCCTCTTCTGCAGATTCAGCCTGCTTCAATACACATGAACTAGGCAAGGATCTGCAATGATTAAGACAGAGGTTGTCCCTACTTGGTTTACAAATATGTTAAGGGCGAATGTCATGAGGATGGAGCCAGGCTCTTCTCAATGATGCCCAATGGTAGGACAAGGGGCAACGGGTGTAAGCTGGAACACAGGAGGTTCCGCTTAAACCTGAGGAAGAACTTCTTTACAGTAAGGGTGACAGAGCACTGGAACAGGCTGCCCAGGGAGGTGGTGGAGTCTCCTTCTCTGGAGACGTTCAAGACCCGCCTGGACGCCTTCCTGTGTGATGTCATTTAGGTTCCTGCTTCAGCAGGGGGATTGGACTAGATGATCTTTTGAGGTCCCTTCCAATCCTGACATTCTGTGATTCTGTGATTCTGTGATCAGTTGGACTTCACACATATTTTAGCCAGGGAATGCATGAACAATGAACAAAAAAATTATTAAAAGAACTCCAACACTCCACGCTTCTCTTTGAAGCAAAGCAGTATACTAAGAGCTGGAGTCTATATCATAACACATATGTATTAGGTGGGGGGACACTATACACTTAAAAGCTTGAGTATTATTCTGTTTGAAACCGTAATGCTTTTCATGGATGAGATAAAAACTTTAGTGATAATTTTACGTAGTGTCAACAGCTTGACTCTGCAATAAGCCTTTCAGTTTATACTAAAAATAATTAACAGTAGAATACAGAAAAATAAAATGAGCCAACCACACACTCTGCAATTTGCTAGAATTCACAGAAATGAGCAGCACATGGAATCATCCAAGAGAGTATATACTATTCATTTAAACTACAACCTATTTATATTACCAACATGGTACTCTAAACTGAAATTAATTTCTGCCTAAAGCCCTACCTGCACTAAGGCTTATATTCTAATTTATAAACTATTATTGCGTAATTTGTCAAAAAAACAATTATGTTCCCTGTAATCAGGGAATATGACTTTAAGTCTAAGGAATGACTAAACACAGGTTGGAATTTCTGTTGTAAGGAGGATGCAATCCAGGAACAGGGAAATAAACCCCAAGGAAAAAACAACCACCCTTTCAAATTGTAAACCAGAATTATGACATCTGACTTCTGGTTTCTTCTATATTTGTAGAAGATTCTTATTTAGAAGAATTAAAACTTTGAAGGATCATCTCCAAAATTAACATTAAAACACAAGACCAAGTAGTAACATTGTCAATTCCAGTGATGTGAACAGGCTTTTTTTCCCTATCGTTTTCATTCTCAAATCTATTTGTACATCTCTAACTTCCTAAAACTCCAAAATTACGTACAACATTTCATGGCTGGAAAACAGTAAAGACAGACACAATAAACTCCATGCAGAAACTGGTCAACTGCAAATAAGGAACTTTTCAAAGTTCAACAACAACTTGTAAGAATGCCTGAGAACTTTACGACAGATACGTGAAGCAAAATAAATTTGCCACATCAAAGGTGCAGCTTTTTAGCATGGAGATTTTTGCTTTTTCTGTATTGCAGCAACTGTTGGATTCATATAAGACCTTATATAGATTAATTTCCCTATTGTTTAAAATGATTTTTTTTTTAAAACCCTAATGCAAGGACAAAAGAAAATCCTTTTCTCCTTGTGACTAATAGGGCTTTGACCTCACTAAGCTTCATGGTAGGTCTTAGGAATGGTAATGAAGTAGAAGCTTCCAGACTAGTAGGTTTCAAATTAGATTTTTTTTTTTTAAACTTAGTACACATACATCCACACACATCACTACCTATTTCTCAATTAAAACTCTTTAAATTTTGAAACATAAATTGAAAAACTTGTGTTCTCAGGAAAAAGTCAGTCAGCTTTTTCATTTTAACCCAGATACATCAGCCACACTGAAAATGTCCTGTAAAGCTCTGATGGTGGATCTAACAGTAGCCTTTAAGACCTTACTGTTAAGTTATCTGCCCCATTCCTTTAACTGAGGTTGTCACCTGTGGCAGAAAGGACACACATTCCTATTTCCACAAGTGCATTTCATTCTCCAGCGCATCACCTTAAGCCACTAGTTTGCATTAACCTACCAGGCTGAACGAGTCAGTTAAGAACCAAGCAAATGTTTCCCTCTGCTGCTTCTACTATAGGAGCAAGGCAGATGGCCAGGAGCTGTGAGGCCTTAAACAGCTGTATCTGGATCAACCAAAACTCACCTTTCAGAGCCCTCATGCTGAAGGCTCCAAGATTAAACAACCAAAACAATTCAAGTAGGACCAATTTTCTCGCTTGAACTTCTGTAACTGACCAGGCTCAAAATGCTGCTGCTCTTCATGATCCAAAATGTCAAATTGTAAGTTGAGAACAGGTAAGTAGATGATCACATCACAACGTGGCATACATATTCCCTCTAAATATAGAGCTCTTTCGGTGCACCTTCTTCATTTCTCTTGGCAACTGAATACTGATGTTCTAGTAAGTTATTATAACCACAACCTGTTGACATCTTATCTAAGAAGAAAGGGACACCTTCAAAGTTTTCTTTTCCTAACTGGCAAGGTGATTGCAGGTGGAGTTACAGATTACTCACAGATTTCTTTGTATTTCCAGTGCATCTTGATGGCGATCCTCAGAACTAGACTTGATCATTACTGTTTGGCCTCTGTGAGATTTCTGGATCTCGGACAAAAAAGCTGGCCCAAGTATATGAAACTACCAGGCTGAACTAGGGCATAAAATGTAGGATGAGTACACAGTACCACTATCTTCATCAATCATAATAAAAAAACCTCCATTGAATGAGCACAAGAACTTCTTAAGTTGCCATGATAGGTCCAGAAATCTGAAAGCTGAAATATATCATTGCGTTTCAAGGGCTTTATGAAATCTTGAACTCACTTAGAACTATATGAGACTATCCATAGAGAATGAGAGAGGTGAGGAGAGAGTAATTACCCTCTGAAAACAGGTATCTTCATATCTTCTGTTTTACAAATACATGCAAGTTTGCATACATCTACTTTATTAAGGCTTGTGTCCCAAGACCTGTTAGGGTTTTGATGAACAAAAGAACTTAGGAACTTTTACAATATCCATCCAAATATACTTCATATCCTTCAAGGCATCAGAATCCAAGCTTCATTCACTTCATTCCATAGATAGTAGAATTTATTTTTATTATCCGGATCTAGGACTTTGGCAAGGTATCAGACTAAAGCTCTTCTTCCAAATCCTGCAGATCTAGATTCAAAGCTTGCCATAGTTCTGAACACGTAGGCTCACAAGCTCTTGAAACCAATCAAGTATGATAAGGATTGTTTGCTTCATTCTTTGTAACAGTTTTCACAACAAAAAAAATACGTAGTAAGCCACAGAAGAGCTTTCTGACTATACTAGAGATCAGGTATCCAATTTTGCTGTTTTCAGATTCTTTTCTTTTTAGAAATATTATACATTCCTCCCCCCCTCAAGAATGTAGATACATCCAAAATATATCTACATTTCATTCAATTCCTTGAATATATTAATGATAGTTCAAAGCACAGTCTGATTGCAGTTATTCTCTTAGGTATACATCCTTTTGGCTTGGCAAATCTGCATGGATATTCTCTTTACATTGCAACATGCTCACCAAAAGGCAGTACCTTGGTACTCAAAGCAAGATCATAAGCTACCTTATTCTAAAAACCAGTAGAGATGTTCTGTCAAATTAAATGGGTCACTGTGTGGTGCAAGAAGCAAAACATTACAGGAACCACAAGTTTGAAATGGAAAAAAAAAGATCAGCTGGATTTCCAAGTGGTTATTTCTCACTTGTCCTCTTTTAGTATTCCTGGACACAAGTTGTGGCCTTCATCTTTGGAAGTATCTGTGTGTCAAAACGACGAGTACTTTCAGATTTAGAAATTAATGAATTACTGCAGAACCTTTGTGCAAAAAATCATTCCACTGGAATGACCACAGACACATTCAAATACATTTTAGCTGAAACTGTGAGTCAATCATGATTTAAAGAATATCCATCCTGAAAACAGTTATGCTTGGAAGCTAAGGAAGTGTCAGGGACAGCAGCTAGATGACTGAAGCTGTATTAAAGTATGTAAATTCTTCCATTTAACCTGAAATCTTCCCAAAGCAGCAGCCAGAGCAGTTAGTGCTGAACTCTCTGATGTTACTGCTTTCTTGCAAACCTGATGATTGCCCTAAGTCACAGATTAAACTCTTGCAACACATCAGTAAAACAGCATGATAACCTAAAACCTTCCCGAACTGCTTGTCTTAGCAAATGGAAATGGGCCTTTTGTAAATATCTGTGAAAAAGTAACAAGTCTAAATAATAACCATGTGCATGCTGCTAAGTATAATTTTAGCAGAATGGTAACACCTTACTCCATTAATACGGGTTGGTAAACTCTAAAATGCAGAGATTTCTGAATGATCTGGAATTATCTCAAAGACACAGCAGATAAATTATTACTTCCTCACTTACACCTTGCAAGGGATTCAGTTGGAGACTTCATATCCAAGATGGTTAAATGTGAATGCACTCCTCTTCAGAACCACAAAGAATACTGATTCTCTAATGCTGAATTCTGGATGAACCATTTTGATTACTCCATTTAAAACTTTCTTTTTTTAAAGCATAACAATTACGAGTTTTATTTTTTAAATCTCTATAACACTCTTCAGAGATAACTGGGGTATGCCTCCACTCATTTGAAATACCACTTATTTGAATTATTTAAATCAGCAATTAATTAATTTAAACCAAATATACCAGTCCTAAGCCATTATTCCTTACTGTCAAACCTTAAGTTTTTTAACAGCATTGGAGACAGGTCAGACAGAGGCCAATTACAAGCCTATCTTATTTAAGCTAACATTCAAGATCAGGAATCTTCAACAGGTAACACAATTGTATGTCTAAATAACAAATCTATGTTTACTGGCAACTGTTTTCTTTTCAAAGATCTCTTCAAAGTTGTCCAAGTGAGCTGTCTCCCCAGACAATAGTGTTCTGTAGACCACAAGTATCTAAATCAATCAATCTGATCGGGGTAGTAGGAAGGTGTAAAGTTACTTTAATAGTACTAATGGATGACCTATCAATGGAGTAAGGGCAAATATCTGTTCTTATCTTTCTATTCTTTCATGAACATTCCACATTACTGACCACGAAAGTTTGCTTTTCTCAAAACCATATTCCAATAAACAAAGAACTGAACAACCAAAGGGAACTCTTCCCATCAGCAGAAGAGATTCCCACAGCACTAGCTTCTCCCCTTGAAGGAGAGACTCAGCAGAGGTCAAAAATTTTATTCTCACTGCTTGCTCCCTTACAGAAGAAACTATGAAACTACAGTCATAAAACTGGTATAAGAAGCTTTGTAGAGCAGAATTTAATTCCAAAGTCTCTGAAGTATTGACCAGAAGGCTTCCAGCTGCTGCAGTTCAGAGGAAGAGCTTTCTGAGAATCTGAACAGAAACACCTGCTAATTTTTAGCAATCTGTTAAAAGACTTTATCAAACTTCTGGTCACTGCAAAAAGGGAAGCCCATCAGGAAGGATGTCCAGCTCATTCCAGACAAAGCACAAAAAGACTACAGGAGTCTCTGACACGCCTTAGCATATAGGAGGCTTCAGAATCTTCATTTTGGTAGTTTTGGTTGTTTTCTTAAATATAACAATAACATAATCAGTGTAACTGGAGAATGAAATACCACCTTGAGAATCTTTCTACTTAAGGATGTCTGGTAACTCATTATTCCCTGCCCACTATAGTAATACAGAAGAAATATTACACTAGAAAATAACAAAAATTGAACTATGGAAAAGTATAATCAAGCATCTACACTTGTTTAGAGATTGGAAGCTGTATCTTAACCTCCCTGAATTTAATATTGCTTTTACAAACAATATAATTTTAATTTATTTATGAGAGAGATTTTTCTGAGACAATGTTGTGTTTTAGTCATGTGATTGTTTTGTGAAGAATTACAGTTTTGTAAACTCTGTTGTTAAAATGAGCAAAACGAAGTGCGATTACTTTGAAATACACAATGGAGCACCTCCACAAGAAAAATACCACACACTAACAACAGACTTAATGAAAACTAGTTATGTATCATCTACATATTAACATATCCAACTAGTTTTTAATTCAATTGTATGAACAGCAAACTTCAGAAAATGTAGAAATAAGCAATGACTTTGAAATCTCCCTTCCAGATGCTGATTTTATCCTGATGACATACCTTGCAATCAAAAATATCTTCAATTAACTAAATCCAGTAACATTTATAATAATGAATGCAGGATAATGAAAAAAAGTCTGTAGCTGCTCAGGTTGATCTCAGAGTGAACTTTGTGACTACTAATGATAGAAATGCTGGGCTTAAACTCTTAATAAAGTTTATTAATTATACATGCCATTTCTTTATGAAGATTTAAATCTATTATAGAGAAGTGACTGTCCCAGAACAAAATAAATTCATTACTGGGTAAGTAATATTATAAATCCTCCCACCCGTCTAACAGGTACAATCAAGGGCATAATGCTACATGCAAGTTATATTTAGTTGTCTAATCTTAGTATATGCTATAGATAAAAAAAAAAAAAGAAAAGAGACTCCCTACCAAACTGCTAGGTTTTAGTTATTTTCTACACCTGCTTACAAGAGCATGTTTGTGCACTACTCTACATAAAGCACAACCTGGGATAAACAGGGGAATTTGATTTCATGTTACACAACAGCACCAAAATAATGTAAACACCATTAAAAAAAAAGGCTTCTACTATTTTTTAAATGTTTTTCATTTCATCAGTATTTCATTCTTCATAAAAAATATAAAAGAAAGTGATTTTTCCTAGATAGATGGAAACATTGCAACACTTCATTTCAATTTCTCTAGACAGAAGAGGAATTTCTTCCCCTGACTTTTCTTAAAACACATGTGAACACACACAGAAAAAAACCCCTCTGATCTATAGGAACTGAAGGTTGCAAAGCTGTTTTTTCTTGAGAAGGCTCTACGCGGTGCCAGTTTCATCCAGTACATCACACTACAAAATGCAGACCTAATGAAAGGTTGTATACACAAAATATGATACCTAATTCTCACACTCTCCTACTACACAGACACAGAGTCCTTTTCTATTTTATACTGTCTCATTTCATCTTCTGGTATTTGTGACTGTAATCTTCTGCAAGATTACTATACAAATGACTACACTTGTAGCTCCATTTTTAAGGAAATTAAACCTCCATAACATATTTTTGGAAATAAATGCTAATATACTGGTTATAATTACATTTAATTAATTGGCTACTTAAAATTAGACATAAACCAATTATTCATTCTTAATAGTGTTCTTCTATTAGTCTCTTTTTTGGGGATCTTTTAGGGGGAGATAGGTAATGGGGAGAAAGGGAGAGGAGATGCATAAGAACTTAAAGGGTAAGAGAAAAAGTTTACTTACCTATAAGTGCAGTTTTGAGAGTTTTGCTCCGGCAGATTCACACTCTCGGGATGTGTGTCTCTGCTGCTATGGGCTTGGAACGAACTAAAAAAAGAAGGGCCCGCAGCAGGCATCCAAATGCCCCCTAACTGATCCAGTTATTGAAAATAAAGTTATTACAGCTTCCCTTCTTCCTAATTCAAAGAATCCACAGTAAGATTCCAAAGAAGTGGGTAAAATGGATCCTCAGAGGTAAAATATATAGGGGAAAAAACCACAGATACGAGTAGGTTTGTCTCATTTTAAAAAAATGCTTCTAGTGCTTTTAAGTTAAAAAAAAAAAAAAGCCTCTCAATGAAATGGTTAGTGATTAATGATTTAATTACTCTTCTCACAAACTCCAGAGAACTGTGCCTTTTACAAGTAAAAGTAGAACTCCTTAATCTGTTAAGACAGCTGCATTATATAGAAGTGTCTTTAAAGTAGCCTAAAATCTATCAGTGAGCACATAACACTATGCATGGAAGAGCTAAATTAAAATTAGCAGATCTGAATAAACTAAAAAACTAAAGCAATTTGAAAAAGACTCTCTGAAAAAAGATGAGTTGTTTTATTCTTTTTTCAAGTAACTTTCAAGGTTATCTTCCCTTTACCCCTATCTAGAAGATTCAGAGCTTCTTTTAACATTAATATCTTAAATATTTTTGATTCACAGTATTTCAGATTTTTAGAAAAGCATGAAAGATCTTGAGGTCTAGACCTGGAACCTGAAAATTAATTCAGTAGCAGGTCTAGATTTTGAAGAACAAGAAGAATTTAGTGTAATGTTCTAGGAAAGGTTTAGACTGAAAGCGACTGACTAGCTTTCAACTACCTGACTATACACAAAAATAACCCACTTGTATCTGAACAGTGGCAAAGCATGACCTAATGCAAAGAACTGAGGTTACCAAAATGAAATTCCTACCTCAACATCCTCCACCTCAACCAAGAAAAAAAAGATTTCTGAGAAGAACAAAAATTCCTAGGACCGCATTTTCTGAAACTCAAGAGGATTTCCTGTACTTTCTTGGAGTAGCCAACTTCAGAATGTGAACAAAGCACAACTTCAGTAAAGTGAACAAAACAGGTTCAGAACATGGACCTCTACTTGTTTCAAAAGTATTCAATAGCACCAAGTAGTACAGGAAATATGACTACTGATAGTGATTAGAAGAGAAGAAAGTTTGCATGAAGCTTCATTACCTTTCTAAAGAAATTATATCATCAAAATATCACAATGCACCTAAGCAGAGGATGGTTCACTTCTTGTTGATTGCTGTGGAAAAAGATAATCCCTTCCTGTATCAGCCCTTCCAAATACCTTTTTTTCTAACTCAAATAATTCAAGTCTTGATAAATAAAAGCTGGATCTGTCTGTAATGCTACACATCGTTTCAAAAGAGAAGACATGATCTAGTATTGATTGAGAACTTGTATCTGACGAGGGTATAGGAGCCATTGTGAGGGGGGCGATGGGAGCTGAAGACCTGAGGTTTGTCACGTTCCATTGACTTATTTATTTGTTATAAGGCTATTAAATATAACAGATGTATTAGAATGTAACTTTCGGTGCCAAGCGCCTTAATCTCCAAAATCTCCAACTATTCCCTTCACTAACAGATACAGACAAATTACTCGCAAAATTAATCAATACAGAGAGACTTCCTTGACAGAAAAAACAGGAAGAAGAGATAGACTCTTGTCCTTCCACACAGAGGAAAAGGACGAAATCAACTTTTTCAAACTTTGCACCTCTCTATCATGAAGAAAACACTATATGGTCCACTTAACTCAAGATTCAAATAGACAAAAAGAATAGAATTATAAAAACACAGCTCTGAAAAGCACTCAGATATGAGGTAAAAGGTCTACACTATAAAATCACTCCTTATGCAATCTGACATAGATTAGACTAAATCTGCCAGATTTTACATGAGTGATTTCTGCCCTAAGAACTCCCTTTTCAGAAAGTAAAATCACGACTATCAGGTTCCAGAAAGATACACTGCTTTTCAAAGAAGGCAGCACTTCTGCAAACACCTGCGCTAGTTCCACCTCTGAAATGGAGACTGCTTCCCACTTTGAGAGACTTTGTTTGGTGGAAGCTAAATATTCTAACAGTTTTGTTAGAATTAATGATTTATTATAGAAAGTACTATAATTACCAAAGGGCTCTAATCCCCATTTTCCACCTGTACCAGACATTATAAAAGGACTTCAGCCACAAAAAAAAAAAAGAAAAGAAAGAAAAAAAAAAGACCTTAGGCAAGAGTAGCAATTGTATCATTTTTAGCAAGAACCCCTCCAAAAAAAATCTCTGCCTCTCCTCTGGAATAAACAGTTCCACCACACTACTGGTTCCAAGCCTCACAAATCCAACCATATGTTAAAAAGAAAGCATCTGATGAGGCATAGTACTACAGAGATTTCAAGTCTAAAAAAAAAAAAAAAAAAAAAGGACAGAAGAGACCACTAATCTTCTATCAAAACCTGCAAATACAATTCTACTCAGAGTAGTTTATGGACGACAATAATGTGTGCCTACACAGAAAGTGCAGTGTGACTGTAACATGTATTCCCATGCTTTGACTTACAAAAGCAGCAAAGATGCTTTTGTGCAGATTCTAACATGTGCTAGCATCTTGAGTAAGTTCTCTAGAGGGACGCCTTCTATTGTAAAGCACCAGCTAGCACTATGCATTCCCATTCTAATTAGATCTCGTACTTGCTACAATCACACTACTTTCTTGATGTGTAATCTGAAGTTACAGTACATGTACTAAAATGCACAAATGCCAGGCTTCTGCACAAATACAGTAAGCAGCTTCGCAAAAATGAATGACATAATTAGGAGTTATTGGATATATTTCTAACAGACATTTTCCCATAGGAACAATAGAGGAAGCTTCCTCCTGCAGTCACATCAAACCAAACAGCTGTAACTAGAACAATCACAGAGTGTATTAACTTGTAGACATAGTACAAACCCACAAGCAATGGCAAAAGCATTACCAAAAAGTAAGAACCATATTCCTCCATGGTAACAGCTTTTCAGGAAATCTGCCCCAAGACTGCTAAAAATCCTTCTGCTCAATACTACTCCTTCATGGCTGAAATCTCACAAACCTAAGTGAGAAGAGCCACTCTCTAGAATAGGGGCAACTTACCAGAAGTGAAAAAATAGTGATCATTTGTCCCAATACAGGGCAGCAAACTCTTGCACCTGACTGAAGGCAATTGCAAGAGCTCAGGAAGAACTGAGACCTGCCAGAGGACGCAGGTAGAAGGAAAGCATAAGGTTGGAATCCTTCTTTGGGAAGATGGTTATTGAGCAGTTGTGAAGGGGAGAGATCACATTCTACAAAAATCACCCCATTCCCCAAAAGAAACAAACCAGAGTCTGCCCACAGTTAGCTAACTATGATAAAGAAATTACACAACTAATGCTCAACATTTCCTGAAAGCCAGAACAAAAGAGAAAGTATGTTTTAGTCTTGCTGTAAGTGTTTCAAGGCTGTTGTGCACCATCAAAAATACAGTGCATTTTTCCAGATGCTTCTCAGCTAAAATGTGCTGGAGATTCTACTTGAAGTGTGTGGATATACAAGTAGCTTTTGAAGTATTAGGAGACAAACCACAAGCTCTCCATCAGCAGATTTTAAATTAGAGAAGAGATTTAAGCAAAGTAACAAATTCCCCATTTCATTACATTAAAATTAAAGACAGTAGAAATCTCTTTTGTGGTGAGTATACATTTTCTTCGCATATTCACAAATAACGCTTCCTAAAAAGACTTGATAAGACCAAATAAGAAATATCTAAGAAGTTAAACCTTTTAGTAATCGCAACAACCACATTTACAAACACACACATAAAACTCACTCTTTCTCCTCCCCACCCCCACCCTGGCAACTTTAAAGAGAAAAAAAAAGTCTTTGAATAGGGAGAAAACTGGAGACCCAAACTGCATGTAAATTCAGGTGTGACCCTGCATGTATGTCCAAAATTGACCATTTTCACCTATGAACTTCCAAAAAGCAGAAGTTGCACTGTTTTTCCACTCTGCTAGATATTTCTTGGGAGTATCTAACAAATCAGCATTATACTATAAAAGATATTTTTTCTCAGAAGTTAAACACAGTACAGAGTAAGCGTCTGAAAAATGTTAATCTCTCACTATCTAATTTATAAAACATATCTTATCTTCAAGATTGACATGTGGGCTTTGCATCTACTTTTGAGATTTCTGCAGCCTAAAATCTTAAAACCAGCTAACAACAGAAAAAAACAAACCAAAACAAACCCAATTCAATGAAATTGGTTAAAACAACCAGTACAGCTACTGAATTGAAAATATTTCAGAGGCTCACCTGGTTGTGTGCTAGAGACCATACAGGTATACAGTAGTTCTCTAAAGCTTTATATAATAATGAATATCCAGTTTGAACAATCACTGGAGTCAATGCAGTAGAATATATTACCCAGTCATTACAGTGCCTTTAAAATAATAGATGTGATTTTAATCTAACACCTCCTTCACATTAGGTTCAAATGGGCATATGAATAGAAACTGGATAAAATAGTTTTCCTGTATTTTCTTGAATTAGGCAATATGGGTAGTTAATTAATAACTCAACTGCCAAGACTTATTACAAATTTTGATTTATGGTAGTGCTGGGATTTTTTAGAAACTATCAGCAATGTCCATTGTACTTCATTCAGTGTCATGGTTCAAAATCAGAGTAGCCTAAAAAGAATTTTGAAACATAGGAATTTCACTTTCCACCCATTAACACCCCAAATAAAGAATACCAGATATTAAAAATACGCATATATAAGAGATTACAGTTCATTGTTGAAGGGGAATGGAGATGAATGTCGCAGAAGAACCTACACTAAGTAAACAGAATTGAGTTACGTGACAATGACAGGAAGGGGTTGTTTTATATATATATATGGGGTTTATATGCATATATATATATATTTATATAATATATATAGTGTATAGACACACACAATCCTTTTACCTTTATCTTGCACTTCTTTTGAAAATCGCTCCCTTTCAATAGCTGATTCACGTTCTATCCGCTCAATTTCAGCCAATGCATCCAATTCTACTTCATCATATGACGTTATAGTTCCTTGTTGCGAAACCTGTTGCTGTGTCTGTACCACAGGAGTCTGAGGTTGTTTTGCAGCAACTGAAGTGTTCTGTTGTAAAACAGGCACTTGTTGTGCCTGAAGGAAAGCTGTCTGTTCGTGCTGCGGCAAACACTGAGCAGCGTTTAGTGGGCGGTTAACATCCTGTGGAGTAACGGGTGTTTTAGAAGTCTGTCCTGGGTACTGCACATTAAAAGGAATATCACCCTCTGACACACTGCTGTTTTCCAAACCAGAAAGCATATCATCCTGCTGGTCCATATCCGAAGATCTTATACGAGAGAGTCTTAACGTAAGCTTAGTGGAGTCCTTGGAAGGAGAACTAATGATATCATACATTGCGGCTTTTTCAGTCTGGTCTTTTTCATCCTTGCCTAACTTCATTTTCTTTTGTTTCTTTTGCTTTCTTTCTGGAGAATCTAACAATATGTCTGGGGGAACATCTCTAGGTGATGAGTAAGGTGGAGGCTGAGATTGTTGGATTAAAGGTTGTCTTGATCCTAGAATAATAATTCAGAAAAACTGAACAGTTATGTTGTTTCATGTTTATATAAAAACACACTAAATATAACCTACATAATTTTAATGTGTATTTCTACATATATTTGTGTTCACAAAAGGTCTAAATAAGATTGGTAGGAAGCACATCATTCCTAGATCAAGATGTAATCCAGGTAGTTGAAGTGTATTTCCTAGGAATTTTAGCAGTCCACTGCAGGTAGAGAACAGATCATTTCAGAGAAGATGGAACAAAAAAACCCACCACCAAAAAAGAATAAATAAAAATAGTCCCTGCAGGTTCAGAATAGCAGCTAGTAGAAAATGGTCAACGAAAGCAAGTTGACTGCAGAAAAGGAAAGATCAAAAAGATTCTTAATAAGGTCCAATGATGAAGACTTAGTGAACAGCGTATAAGCATTAGCCATTTCATCTATACTTTTTTAATTTAAAAAAATAAAAATCAAAACATACACAGCCTACTTAACTTTGATTCTGACAGCTCATTTTCAGCTTTTTTCTTCTTTTTTAATTGAATTTTTTATTTTAGGTAAACTCATTCCAACCTCCCCCCCTCATTACTATCTACAAAACACTGATTGTCTTAAGGCATTTTTCTATCATTCCCTGCTTTATACCCCTCGCCTCCTGTTTTTTTTTAAACTTATGAATTTTTACTTCCACATGCGCTCAATTCCAGGCTTTGATTGTATCTAAAGAAATTTTTTAGAGGACATCTTTGATTAAAAATGTTCTCCAATTAATCACATTTAATTTTTTTGTTCCTCAAATTAAACCAGCTCCCCATAACTGTTAGCCCAGAAAAAAGCTCTGAAAAACAGAAAAGCTTTTCAATCTGTCCCAATTAAAATTTAGAGCTATAATTTTTGGCTTAAAAATAAATACTAGTGGGGCGGAGGGGGAGAGGGAGAGAGAAAAGCCTCCTCTTATTAAACCAAACATTTATCAGAGTCTATTCATCCACTGGGGAATACTGATCTTCAGAAAGCAGTGACTGAGATTATTATTAGTCATTCTGGTTCAGGTCATCACAGGTCAGGTCAGTATTTTTAACAATCAAAACCTAATTGGAATACAGGTCCCCATGTACTTCATTCAAGAAACATCACTAAACAAAAAAGCAGCTTTATTTTGCAGCTTAAATTTCTACTGGCTATTTTAAGAAAAATTAAGAATCATTAAGCAATGTACTGACCTGTAGATAAAAAAAAAAATGGACACTTCTAGCAAATCTTCAATTCACATGAAAGGTGTGCCTTTATTGATGACTTCTTTGCATAGACTCCTAAACTTTTTTCTCTCCCTACTACATTCTGTGAAAGTCCTATAACTTCTGCACGTAGAGAGCAGGGTATGAAATGGGATTATCTTAGTCCTTCTTGACCATCAGCAACAACTTCATATTCTGCCAATAACATCCACAATGTTGGGAATCCCTGTTTTGACTTATCCTGATTCTCAAGATTTCTCCAATACTCCACTTCCCCTCCTCAAATTACACACCACACTCAACCAGTACTGAAGTCCTGGCTACACCACATGAATGCCTCTCACTTGCCTTTCACCACAGATTCCTACTCTTGTGATGTTCTGCTCTCCCAGTTACTGTCTCTTTTGGTAATTTAAAAGACTGTCTTAGTGTAATGTATAGCAGGAACAGTTAACTATTGATTTCTTTTATTATAATGACTATCACTCAGAAAATACAAGCTGCCTTTTATTTCTAGAAATATTACAGGCAGCACAAAGCTTTCCAAAGAGGTCTTACTGACATCTGACTTTTTAATTATCTCTTAAATAAATATTTCTGAAGTTGCAACAAGGGAACTTCTACTGTTTTTCACAGTTACACTTCAAATAAAGGACATAGATTTGATTCCCCCTTGACCTAAACTTTTAAGTAACTATGACAAGATTGTTTTGATTTGGTATTAATTTGGTATTTGCCATGCTGAAAAATAACACTGCAGCAACAGGTAAGGTGGTTCTTTTTATCTTTGGGTAGACTTGAGGAGGTCAGAAGGATTTCAGTGCATGCCATTGAACATACTTAGTACCAGTAAATGAAGAAACAAAAGTAAAATTTTCCCTCTCCTAGGCAGCACTACGAATAGGTCTTTGAAAGTATCTTCCTACCATAGGAAATTCCTGAAAAGTGTTGATAATAAGGCCTAGAAGCTTTATTTTAAGGTTACATGCTCGGGCAAAAACTTCACATATTTTGGAGATGTCTAATGATGGTTAAGCCTCTGGCAACAAGGAGCCTTAGAAGCTACAATGTTTATATAATGAGGTGAAAATAAGTTGAAAAAGATGAAGCATTCTGGAACAGTTTCACTCTAACACAGACATTAGCAGTTTTGAACAGGTATCACACCTTGAACATGTACCACATTCTGTTGGATTCTTCAGACAAAACATCACCCATTATACAGAGAAAGTTGTGCCTGTTACTGTTGAAGTCAGTCTGGAATATTTTCTACTGGAGAAGGCTTGAGCCATTATATGCCTGAGAACAAAGCCCTTAAAAGACTTGTGATAACAGAATAAATGTTTTCATGGAAAGAATACACAGATAGGTAGGTATGATCTGTTTGATGAACCAGCCAAAATGGTTTGTTCTACAAAATGATGTCAATGTAGTAAATCATAGAATGATCTTCAGAAGTTATCTTTAGGAATGAACCAAATTTCAGAATATTCTTTTAGAACAGAGAAATACATAGGCAGCTTTTGAGCCTAAATCTAGGGCTGTGCAGTAATTCAGGAAAAAAAAAATAATCTAACTTTAGAGAAGGGATTGGTAGTGATAGGTTAATGGTTGGACTTGATGATCTTAAAGGTCTTTTCCAACCACTATGATTCTACGACTTTCTGTAGTTGATATCCATAGTATCAGTAAAATAACTTTGTGTAATCTCTTTTTATATGGCAGGAATATGTAAAACTTGCCAGATAAAAAGAGATTCTCCACTGATTTGAAAAGGTTATTGTGTCATTACTGAACAGCAAATACTGATGGTCAACCAGATAACACCAAAGGTAGGCGAGATGCAGGTAACATCAATAGGAAATAAGGCCTCTACAGAGAACAAATACATCCACCAACAGCACCTCCACAGTCTTTCAGTAACAGTCATCCTGAACACCCATGATAACCTGGGACTGGTTCTCTATATTAATCCATTTTCCTACTGATTCCTAGTGATAGATGGCACTGAGTATGGAAGAAGTTTTATGAACTGCTGTAGCAATTTGTAAACACTTTTTTTTCTGTGACTCTTGACTGTCTTCTTATCAAATCATTTCTAATGCAAGCACCTATAAAATGCACTGCACTGACAATGACTTAGCCTTCTTAAAGATGTGAAGTTTCAAAACCACTTCTTGTTTGTTTAACCTTGGAATGGCTTCACTTGCTCATTGTGCCTTAGTAACTTTGGTAGCAAACAAATAAGCTTCTGTCCTGGTGACTACACACATCAGTGACATCTGCATCTTACGGTTTTGTCTGCACACGTTCTAATCACACCACATCCTATTTAAGCATTCATTATACTTTCTCTGACAATCTCTGAGCCTCTTCAGAGAAAAGACCACTTGCCCTTCAAAGCTGATGCACCAAAGTCACACCATTGATCACATTCTTTGTTGTGATCCACATGGCTAAAAAGCAACTATTAAAGTTACCAGGAACTTATGATTCGTGTATTTTACAGAATTTTAAAGAATAATTAGCTTTCCACTTGCACAACAACAACTTCTAAAAGGTCACTCAAAACAGTATCTTCATATTCCTTTAAATCCCTTACAGGTAAAGGTTCCCAGATGCTGACAAGAAGTCTTTCATCCATCCTACATCCTCTTTTGCCAGAAGTATTGCTCCCTATGCGTGAAAGCTGGAAAAAAACTGCTAGTGAGCATATGAAGACTAATGGCTAATACTTGGTTCATAGCGCATTGGAGAGAGACTTCAGGAACATTCAAGTGCTATGCCTTTTCAAATCCATAGCAAAGCGATCCTCAAGAGTCTAGGAATATTATTTAAGTGGGTACCAAATTTTTGAGCAAACCTGGACACAAAAGTCCAGACTTTTTACAGGAAAAGTCTTTGGAAAGAAAGGCTTTAAGGAATGCATTTGTGCTACATGTGGATTATAAGACTTCACAGCTGAGTCATTAAACTGTAAGTAAGTTCCTAAAGGCAGAAGCTGGAGAAGGAGAAAAGAACCAGAGCATCCATATTGCATGAATACTAATCTTTGTCTGTTGGAAAAGCTAAGAACCTGGTGATGACAGAACCTGAGGAACACAATACTGTTGAAAGATTTTAAGAAACTGCAGTTACAATGCGCAAATGGAAGCATCTCTTTTTCTAATTTAGCATGTTCCTGCTTACTACTGTCACACAAATGGAATGATTTCATGAAAATGGGATCAGACAAATTTACCCTGGAACTCTGGCTAAATCAATCTCAGAACTGGTAATAATCATCTCGATAATTTGTGCCTCCAGCAGAATCAAAAAGGCAAAACCGGTCCCTTCAAAAGGACGGTAAAGGACTGCCCAGAGTATTATAGATAATCTGTACGATTTAAGTACATACTAGAAGAACAATTTCTCTGTAAGGATTAAGACAATAATAAAAAAGTAGCATTCCAAAGTGAATTTCTTAAGAACAAGTAATAAATAATTTTATTGCATAAAGCACTATGGAATGTAGTGCTTTAATTGTGGATTAAAGAGAACTGAGTGCCACATCTGGACTTTAGCATGGTTTTCTATATAGCTTCTCGTAACAATTTCACTAACAAGCTGAGGAAGTATGATCTAGAAAAAAACACTGTAAGACTGCAGTATACCCTATTGCAAAACTGTATTCATAGACAATTTTAGTAAAAATGGATTAAGAGTCTAGGTGAAGAAATGCAGCTTTCTAGAGCACTGTCTTAAGAACAACAGTTTAAAATATTTGTCATTAATGCAACAGTGAGTATTTTATTAATCTAAAGATCATGACAGCTTTTGGTGTTGAGTCTTTGAGAGAGGGGCACACAACTGTTTTTAAAAACAGAATCAAAAACTACAGTTTTTCAACTAATTTGAATAACCTTTGGAAACAAAAAAAGTTTAGTGGGAGGAAGCACAAACTTTTTATTCATCTGAGAAAGAGCAATTGTAACAACATGAGATGAGGATAGATAAGCTCTACAAAAAGACAACAATAAGTTTAAAACAATGCGTAATGTGATTCTAAGTTATCAGCAAAGAGTACCTATACTCTTATATACAACAGTAGTATCATACAAAGTTGTGTATGATACTTTTCTGACTACTCATTCTTCTAAGTCTTCAAATAGAGTTGTACCTATGACTTAGGGCAGTACAACATCAAGAAAAATGAAGACCAATTAGAATTCAGATAAAAACAAAGACAATTAGAAGCTGAGAAATGATAAGTAAAGATGACAGAAGGAAACCATGCTGTTTAGTCTGTAAAAGATCAGATTAGTGCAAGACATGATAACATTCTTTGGTATGTAAATGACTGCTACAAAAAAAGGACATGAATTGTTTTTCCTTGCCTACTGGAAAGAAATCAAGAAGTGTCATGCTTAACTGCAACAAAAATGATTCAGGCTAAGCATCAGGAGAAAAGATTTCTAGCACTAGGAATCTGAACAGGTTGCATGACAAGAGTAAGGAAACTCCACTACTGATATTTTAACTACCTAACTACCTAACTAACTAACAAACAATAGATGGAAGGTATTGGGACTGATACGGGCACAGGCCATCCAACAGAAGAGTAAGAAGATGGGAAGCCCTCAAGTCCTTTCTTGCTGTCTTTTCTAAAATCACAGAATCTTCCCCTGGAAATCTTACCAAGTTTTGTACTAGATAAAGAAATTATTACTTACGTTGATTAACAGACAATGTTGACATTCATTTAAAAAGAGCATAACAATTTAAAATTCAAACTTAAAAGGATAGCATATGAGACAGACAAAGAAGAACAAACTTTTGGGAGGTTTTTAGGGACAGACTGTATTCATTTCCATATATTCTTTCAATACTTTTCAGGGAAGAGTTCCACCACATTCTCCAGATCTTCAAACGCCTCATGAAAAACTCAGCTTTGGCTGTTCTAGCTTAGAACTGTTGTATTCATAACCATCCTTGCATAAAAAGTTAAGACTTGAAGAAATAAGTAAGAATAAATGTTTATTTTTGACCCTGTCTGAAAAAATACTTGAATAAATTTCTTCCACCTTTCTTTTGAAGGAGAGACGGTGAGATAACAATTTTTCTTCATAAGTACCTTTGAGAGCACGGAAGTCTGTGCTATAGATTTGAGAAGATTCCTAATTTTACTCGCTATCCACCATACATTCAGAGAGCAAATGCAGAGGAATCTCCCTGGAGAAGTCCTATAAATCCCTAAGAAAATAAAAGTAATCTTTCCAAATTATGCGGAAAATAATCAAATACCCATTAACAATTTCTGGAAGGAATACAACTTATTTCTGGAAAAGAGTGCAAAATTATGTAGTTTCATAAGAGTTATTTCTTGTCCTTTCAGATGTTTTCCCAGAAGTTTAGGAAACTGTATGGAAGCAAGACTGTAAATTATATGAACTCTTCTCCTTGAAAAGCAGTGGACAAAAAACATTGTGGAAGGCTTTCCTTTATACAAATCTCTAGAAGTTGTCTTAAAAAAACCCAAAAACCAAAAAACTCCCTGAAGTTTCAGAACAGTCAGAAAGTAGAACAAATGGATAAATTATTTTGATGAGTAATCGATCTTGAGTAAAGGAAACCACAGAACATTTTATGAGATCAATAAAAGGAAAATATTCCATATTAATTTCTCATAGATAAATTCATAGAAATGAATTTCATAAGAAAGCAGATGTGGCAACAGATGACAGCATGAAAGCAGACCCACTATTCTTTTTGTGTAGCTAAAAAATATAAAGTTTACATAAAAAAGAAAGGATAAAGACCGCCCTAAAACTTCTGGATAAAACTTGAGCTACTCAGGTACCTTTATGAGAGCAGAAGTGAAGCAAAGATTTCTGTAACTGAGAAATTTTACTCCACTGAGTAAAATAACCAACCAAATAAAAAGTATAACTTCTGCCATCTCTCAAATACTTGCCTGAGATGCAAACAAAGCTTCTTTCTCATTCAGATTCTGTCAATCAGACAGCTATGTTCAGTCTTGAACATAAGTCAAGACTGTGCAATCACATTCTCCAAGCCTCCAGAAGTCCATACTAATTCTATGTCAAATGTACAGAAATGCAGTCTGTATCCATACCTTCAGTAATTGCCCCAAGTTTCTGATGATGTCTTTTTGTCATCTCAAACAAACAAGTGAGTATTTTGGTAATTTTCTTTATCAAAGTTTGTGACCTGTCAAACAAACTTTCAAGGGCTAATGAGAATAGCAACAAAAAGCTCTGCATAGATACTTGCTGTTTGTTCATCACTGGAAAATCTATCAGCATAACTTTCACTCCAAACCATAGGCCAAAAACTCACTGTCAAGGATCTCATGTTCCAAATAACACTGTAGTTATCACACCTCTTCCACATATTTCTAAAATATGAGATTAGAGGAAGTAAGTGGCTGGCAAAATTCTTGCAGCATCAAGAACTGTTTCTCTCAATCAGGGTTCATTAATCAATTTCAGGAGACAAAATGGTAGCACCATTAGTAACAGTATTTCAGTTGTGTGCTTTATCAAGGGCAAAAGTAAAGCTAACACACGGGTAAATAAATAAAAAAGCTCCTCTTGCACTTTTTCAGCCCCTCTGATGCTTAAATATTACCATCTTAACTGTACAAACTGTACGAACTGTACAATAATCTGAAAAGGGGGTTCTGAGACAGACAATTGAAGCAGCAGCAACTTTAAACAAAAATAATTCAACTACTCTTCAGGCCAAGTGGTCATCATGTATCTGAGTGGAAGTAGCTTAGATTCACAATGTTGTTAAACTGGTAAGCTCAACGAGGAGAGAAAAACAACCACATTTAGTCTTCGCCTTTTACACAAGTCTTACAACAAATCCTTTAGCAAAAAACCTCCTGAAATACTGATGCTGCTGTCATGCTCATACACATACTTCTCACTTGCCACTTGGCCCACATTTCTTCTATCACTGTTTAACACAGTATATGCCTACAGAATATAAACCACAGAGATCGTTTAGCAGTCACAGGATCATAGGATAATTCAGTTAAGAAGGTATCTCACAAGGTCTTTAGCCCATCCTCATGCTCAAAGCAAGGTGAGCAAAGCCACACTAAGCAGGGCTTTACCCAGCCTGATCTTGAAAACCTCCAAGCATAGAAAATGCACAGATTCTCTGGGCAAATTTCTCCAATGCTCGACTGTCCTGATAGCAAAAAAGTTTTTCCTTAGACCTAATTAGAACCTCACATTTTAGTTTAAGTCCATTGTATCTCATCCTTCCTCCACAACACTGAAAAGCCTGATCTATGTCTTCCTGATATGGGAAGGCTGCTCTAAGGTTCACCCCTGTCAGACGTCTCTTATCCAAGCTGCACAAGGCTAGTACCTTCACCTTCTGTGGAAACTCCCTTATCTCCTGTTCTCCCTCTCCACCTAACATGACCATCCAGGAAGACTTGGTTTTGTTTTGGGGCTAAAGAGAAAAAAGCACTCTTGAGTCTTTCTACTATTCCCATATAAATATATAAGCACTGAAAAAGTAAATTAGCAAGAATATGCCCGAACCCTTACCTTGCTAATTCTCATGTATCTCAGTCATTGCTTCTTATGGATAACATTAAAAACAGCAGTATGCATTTCAGATTTTACCATAAAGAATTATTTTGAGCAGATTTTTTTTTCTGTTCCCTCTCAACTGACTGACATTTCACCCTAGTCCTTCTCCACATTTAGTGTTTTCAGGCCTCATTTATGCTGTATGTATTGAGTTCACTGAAACTACTTTTAATTTCGTGTTCTTAAAATTTTATTATTGCAATTAAGACACATGTTGCATGTCAAAATACTTTTGAGATGGTTAAGAGTTCAATACTCGTAATGCTGCCTTTAAATGCTTTCTTATGTAGCAACCAAAACCAGTCTTACAGAAATTTTAATCCTCATACAGGAAAGGATTTTAAATCCTTCTGTCCTCCATGAATTTGGGCTTTGTTTTGAGGGATGATCAGTCAATTTTTGGACCTTCAGAAACTTCTTACAGATCAGGGCTCAAAATAATTTTGGATCCAAAACATAATTACATACGCTCTAGTATTATTTGAATATAGAAGTCAGGAGGAATAACTAAGTACTTCTTTAAACTATCTGTTCTTTAAAACTGGGAAAAAAAATACATTGATATATATGACTGCTAGACTACCTTTAAGGGTTCCATCACTTCCAGCTGGAGAGCAGACTGACTGTGGTGACCTCAAGGAAAAAGATGCAGCATTCCTTATTGAAGGATCACCATCCTAAAGTGATAATGACAAAAAATTAACATTATGAACATGAACACTTGATAAAGATTTAAATTAGTGTAGATATATACTGATAAAATGGATTGGACAAAAAAAAAAAAAAAGCATACAAGAATTGTTAGAAAAAAATTTACTTACATAAAAATCTTTGTAATTTAGAGTACTATATAGGCAATATTAGTAGTCTAAATTACACAGGCAATATTCCAAAGCACAATCAGGCCTAAGAAGAATCTAAAACCAGAACATGCACACAAAAATAAATCTATGTGCATATCTTCTAGCTAAATAAGCACTTTTGGTTTACACTTAGGATTCCATTTAAAACTTTTTCATTAGAAGCACTCATAGTAAAGAGCTTAAAAGCAGGTACATGACCTCTACACAAAACTGTGTAAGAGAGTACAAAATGTAGATTTTGAAAACAAACTCATCATTTTTTCACTTAACCTACCCTTAAAGCTTATCTAGCATGCCATCTTACTTTTATAGTTAAACAAATTAAGACTTTGTATTTATATCCTCCAGCACACACACACCAGGACTGAACAAAATCTCTAGCACTCCCAGTGCAGCAGCTGAGACAGTCAAATAGGAAACCATGCAATGGCAATATGAAGCTCTTCCCAAACATGGCAAAAAAGTTCTACTGTCTTCTCAGTTTTGCACAGAACAACCTTCTTCAATGGAATTCATAATTTCTGGCAAACTTCTTCATAATATAATACTAATTACAATGTAATTATGTCCATGCTCTAACTTTAAGAATGTAAATGTGTCTTTTTTTTTACCCTCAAGCCATCTTAAAATTAAATATCAAGCCCACTATTCAAATTCCCATTTAGTGTTCTGACTGGGTTTTTCATTGCTTGCATGGAGCACTCTGCTGGTCATAAGTATACTCATTCACTCAATACCCTAATTAGACTTAAACTTCTACAGAACAGTATTTCCCATTTTTAGCACTGTTTTTTATACAACATCTATGGGAATGTTTTGGGAAAGAGCAAACTAACAATCCCTAATATCCGAAGAGGCAATTTCTATAATTATAAACAAATTGCAAAAAGTCCATTCTTTTAGAGAGTAAAGTCATACAGAGGAAGACTCCAAGGAAGTTCTAAGATTATTTAATCTGTTTCCTAATTAAATTGGTTATTTCAGTAGCTAATATTCTAACATGCCTTCTTTCATATAACTTTTTTCCCCCAAACCTGAATTATCTGCCTGATAAATACCTTTTATCCTTTTGACCTGTTTCAACTCAATTAATACGCCTTGTGAAGGCATAGTTGACAATTGCTTAAGGAAAAGGAAAGAGTTTGAAATTTAGGACTGAAGGTGCTTACAAGTCAAAAAATGTAAATCCATAAGAAACCAGATTTCATCAGTTTGCCATCCATGAGCACCCCAAAAACAATTCTATGAGATAATTTTTTTCCTCCCACAGCATAATGAACCCAAAACTCATGCTGTGCTATTAATTACACTTGTTTTTGCAATAATGCTTGCAAGAACAATTGCTGCAATTGTGAGAAAAGCCTTATATGCAAAGAAATCTAATATTCAGATTCAGTGCAATAAGGAGACCTGTATTTTAAACTTATATGTTGTTATTGCAAGTCAAAGTGAATTAATTTCCTCAGGAGTTACTCATTACACTGAAATTATGGAGATTTTTTTTTTTTTTAAAACCTGGCTTATCTTTGACTTGTAGTATATCCCAAAAAATCCCCAAAACACTGAAAAAAATTTGGTAGCTTTTTAGCACATATGTTTTATTAGGACAGGAGAGGTCCTCTACCCAAGACTGCCAAGTAACTTTTATTGAATTAACTAAACAGACTAATTAGGTAGATGACCTTTTGGGTACACATGCCATTCCCACCAAAGCTGACAAATTTTCAGAAGTTCTCATTTACAGTCTCCTAGTTCAGAGCTTCATCAAATGGTGATATGTAAGCACAAACTTATATTCTAGGAATGCTTTCAAGTGCACCAAAAAATTGTCCTTGAGTGTATGTGTAGTGAGCCTTCAAGGGTCTACTTGATGATTTTGTAGAATCATATATCACAAATACACAATATCCTGTAATTCCCATTTTTTAAAGCAATAAAATCCTGAAACTAAGAAAAAGAATAAAAATTAAAGTTTTTCAGTTTTATGATTTAATAATCCTCATTCATAACTATCTTCACCAAAGGTCACACTGCTTCTGAAAAGGATGCAACAGTATGATTAAGCTTATTATTCATACATATATGCAAAACTTCAATTAACCCAAATTCTTCAAACTGTTTTCTGCATGATAGCTGCTAAAATCAGCTTTTAAAGGTACAATTACAAATGAAATAAATGTAAAACATATGGTCCATTAAGAAAATGCACAAAGGGATAAAAATGCAAGTTTACAATGTTTACTACTTTTTATGTTTAGTATTTTTCTCCAATTAAACCAACCAATGAGGGCATGCTTTATGTTTTCATAGCCTGTCTGTTTTGAAAGTTTCAATTTTAAGTTCTCATGAACTAGAATGTGGTTCAATCACAAAATTAGGGATTTAATATTTCAAAATATTTCTTCTTTAAAAATTACACAATAAATTATCCTAATAGTAAAGTTTTCAAAAAATCCTGACTTAACAAAATCATTATTATCTTGAAAGCATACTTTTAACATAATTGGGGGATATATGTACATTTAATGCCAAGAACAGCTTCCTATTTTGAAGAATTTGCACAGCTGAAACAGAGACTGAGAAAAACATCTGATGATTGTGTATTATAATAGATTCCTTCATTACAACATTCTCTTTTTTAAGACACTACTACTTTTATTATATTTTTAATCATCATAGGCTTTGCATTTAAAAAAGAGAAGACTAATAAAATTAACAAATCTCTTGGAATTCTACTGTATTAATCCTGGCAAGGGATTTAGGGAGCTCGGTGTTAACAGTACATTTGTTGGATATAACACTTTTTGCTTCCACAAGCTAGGTTAGGAATACAAGAGTTGCCCATGGTTTCTGTAAGCTAAATAAACCACACACACAATCACAAAAAAACCCAAAACCCAAAACAAACAGAAAACAACCAACCAACAACAACAAAAAGAGTCCTGCTTGCTACCAGGTTTTGATTAAAAAATAATATTGAAACTTACATGCTCTTCTTAAAAGAGCTGTTAAGAGAGTGTGTGCCAGACTTATGAAGAAGAATCCCAACAAGCTTTATCCACAGGATGAGATGCTCATTAAGAAGAAAATTAATCAGTAGTTCAAAAAAAGTAGGAAAAAGCTGTGGAGTTTAAGAAGAGTCCTGCTTGCTACCAGGTTTTGATTCAAAAATAATATTGAAACTTACATGCTCTTCTTAAAAGAGCTGTTAAGAGAGTGTGTGCCAGACTTATGAAGAAGAATCCCAACAAGCTTTATCCACAGGATGAGATGCTCATTAAGAAGAAAATTAATCAGTAGTTCAAAAAAAGTAGGAAAAAGCTGTGGAGTTTTTTTTCCTTCAGATTTAAGATTTCAGAAGGAATTTCTCCCACATGAAATAAAGTCATTCAGAGAAAACTTCTTACAAAGAAAGCAGGTCATAAAAGCACATGATAGACCAGTAAGAAAAAAGGTCCATACGAATTCTTGCCTATGACAACACTATAATATTACCCAATAGGTTATTAAAATATGTCAAGTCTAATTGACAGTTGCGGGGACCTTCAGAGATAAAGGTTAACTATACACCTATTTAGAACCTAGTATTGCTTGCATCAACATACTGCTACTGTAAGTGTAGAGACACTCTACCATTTCTTTAAAATAAACTCACAATGAGATTATATGAAGATTTTTTACTTTTCCTAATTTAATCAGAATGAATGTTACAAACAGTTCCAAAGGAAAGAGAGATCTAAAAAAAAATTAAATCTCACACATGAAAGTTGCATGGTTGAAGGTATACATCTGAAACTGAAATAGATTTTTAGTAGTTTTATACATCAACAACAACACAGTAAAATATCTGACTTCTAAGGCAGCTAAACACATACTTGCTTTATCACAGTAAATATCTACTTTATCATAATAAACTGATTTAGGTAACATACATCACTACTTAGTCTGTGCACCATCTGTAGGTAGTCTTCATTTGAGCCATGCCTAGAATTATCAGCGTGATGATTAGCTGAATTTCCAGACAACTGACTTGAAACTTTGTTTTCATGGAGATTCCTCATCCCAGCTGTGACAATGGGACTGGATACTGAAGCTGAAATACAAAAAATATAAGTAACTATACTGATATATTCACACACTCGTTAACTCTTAAGAGGTTTCAGAGAAAACACCATCATAGTGGATATTAATGAGATCCATGCAAGAGGCCTGGAACCTGAACAATAATCCAACTTTTTAATTGAATCCTTTTGCCACAAATATCTTGAAGAAAATTAGGTATCTGCGATTTTAATTTTCAAGATTTTAAACCTGAATTCCTTGTACAGATTAGCCAAGTTTCTCTCCACACCTATCCTAATTACAGTCAGTATCCTATTCTTACTGGTTATAGCAAGCTTTGGTTTCCTCTATATAATTTGTATTCACTAGCTCTAGTGACTTCCAAGGTATTCATGAGACCTACAACATTATGTACAGAACAGCTATATATGTTCTAAGCACAATGCTAAACTTTAAGACCAAATTATTTAAAAGAATCCAATGAGAATTTTACAAAATAATGCCTACATACTTTAACAGTGTTCATCTTGTTCAGGATTGCTTTTAGAAAAGGGAAGAACAAAGAAATCCAGTCACTATAAAAGTCATCTTTGCCAGTTGCTGCATACCTTGAGCATAATTCCAGGCAACTTAGAATTAATCTAGTCAACACTACGAAGTTTTGGTAAGGCTAGATTAGCTGGCAGCAAAACTTAATTTACATTTGCAAAAAAGAGGCTCTAGCTAGTGCAGAGAAATGATGGTCATAGCTAACAAAAGTTTTTGGTTTGTTTTGATTTTTTTCTATTGTCATGTATATATGACAACTACGTAAAATGGGTGTACGCTGGGGAGTAATGCAACATGAACATGTGTTTTACCTTTCTTCTTCCCTTTTATTTTATTTCTTTAAAATAAAGTATTTTATTTTATTTCTTTAAAAAAAAGGCTGCCCAGGGAGGTTGTGGAGTCTCCTCCTCTGGAGACATTCAAGACCCGCCTGGACGCCTTCCTGTGTAAAATTGTTTAGGTTCCTGCTCTGGCAGGGGGATGGGACTGGATGATCTTTCGAGGTCCCTTCCAATCCCCAACATTCTGTGATTCTGTGATTCTGTGAAAGTATATACTACAACTCTGTATAGTCAGAAAAGCAAAGCTTAAAACATACCTGCCAAATCAAAAGATTTGCATTAAATATGGGACTCCTTCAAAGAAATTAGAAAGCCACGAAACATGCACATGAAGGTAAAGCTGACATAGGAGAATAAAATAAGCATCACACTTACCTTGCTGCATTTGAGGATGTGGTGTATAACTTGGAGGATGTGAATATGGCATGTATCCTGCAGGGCTTTGAGGAGCATATGGACTAGGCACTGGACTGTTCTGTTGTGCCAAAAATCTGTTACCAGAACTTGTCTGTGGTGGCACAAACCGGCTAAAAATAAAATTTAAAAAAGTTTTTAGAACTTTGTATAAAGCAAATTTATACAAATTCAATATTTCTTTTGGAATATTATACATTCAGAACATTACAACTTCTTTAAGATACAAAAATCCAACACAATCAAGAATCTCCCTCCAAAGCAGTATTTTAAGCTATCGATTCCTTCCCAAGTTCAATTATTACTTAAGAGTCACAGCTTAGGTACTGCATTAGTAAAAGGAAAGAACAGAATAAAAAGCATTCATAAGACCTCCATCTATGGAAAGGAAACAATAACATAAATATGTACTAAAATAAGACCTGAAGTTTCCAAAAGATAGTCCTAGAAGTTCGAATGACAGTGACAGCTAAGTTTTAACTAACAATTAAGTCACTAGGTTTAACAAGGAGCCATCTACTCCAAATTTTTTTTCCAGTAAGATTTCAGAGAACTCAATGTAACAGAAATATACTGCCAAGATATAGAAATTTGATAGGCAGTTACGTAGGACCCGACCCCAAGTCCACTGGTGGACTTTATAACTTAAATTCTTTCATGAGCTTTTCAAAATAGAAATAAACCAAATAAATACTTCAGAAAGTACAGTACACACTTTCACAACCCCTCAGTTCTAGATAGTAACTCGGGGAAGGTAAGCTTCCACAGAAAGAAACAGCAAAGTATTTAACACATGGATTTTGCAAGGACTTTGAGAAGACTGTAATATTCATTGTAATATTCACAACTCAAAAAAATCATTTTAGACATAAAAATTAAAAAGTGTACTGCTTTTTGTGTAGACACAGAGCATTTCATTTGCCAAAAAAACTACAGGAACTCAAAGTGAAATGTGAAATAAATTTATTTTAATAATCATTATCTAATAACTGAAGATTAAATCTGCTAATGCCCAGTAACTGGGTTGAAACTACATGCAGAACTCTTTCCTCTAGTCCAGAGTACTTTGTTATATTAATAAAGGCCTGGATTATAGGTACATGCTTCTTCCCAACACTCAAAACTAAAAAAAAGAAAAAAAAAAAAGTAAGTTGACAAAGATGCTGCTGGAAGATTGGCCAAACTACCGGGCATATCCTCCTCCGAGTGGCTTTCTGTATAACTCTTACAGCACTACTCCATGCTTTTACACGCCTTCTTTCCCACTGTCCTGCCACACTGGTAGTTATACATGCTGGAACACATTAGCCTTTTCTCTCCTATCCTCTTGCCACTAGTGCCAGCCTCCGCCAGGCAGAAAACAGCTGGAGGGGTGGCAGGAGGCTGGGGGACTCCTTAAGCAGGGAAGAAAGTTTGCCAAAATTATGGGAGGGAGAGAGAGCAGAGAATCATGACTAATCCTTAGAACACAAGTTTAAATTCATTGACAGAAAAATGTTTCTTTGCCAGCTGAAGAAACTCACTCCGCTGTCAGACAAATGTAAAATTTTACTTGTCACCCATCACCTTCCGCTCAGATACTTGCAACAAGAATTGACTGTCACTGTAGGATGAATTTGCAGTGTCCCTCCCACCCCATTTAAAAGAAAGCATTACCTGGAAGGGCTATGTGAGATAGTGGTTTGTTGATAATTGGAAGATGCAGGACTACCACGCATGGAATTCTGAGAAATATTAAACTGTGACATCATCATCCCTGTTAAAAAGAAGACAGCAGCATTACTTTATGCACATTTAGTCTTTTAAGTCTCTCATTTCAGAAATTATCATATACAAAGAGATTATAAACTTTACAGACATTAACATCATATAGTCACAACTGTTAGAAAACATTAGAAATCACCAATTCCATATAGGATGTCCATTTTACATCATAACATAAAAAAGTGTTCCCTAAAGCATTGTTAATTCAGTTATAAATATTAACAGTAGTTCCTTCCTCTGTTTCTTAAGAGTTTCCCAAGCCAAAGCCTACTAGTAAATAGGATCATTTTCTAACAGGACATATATTCCACACTTCAGGTTGGTGTGAACAGTAGTCATTGTGCCAGTAAGTAAAAGATTTGGAAACTTCCCAACTGTAGGCTCCCACAGCCCGTAGATCCCCACCATCACACTTTGGAAGTACAGGAGTTGTACTAGCTGGTAAGCCACAATTACCAAGGTGCTTGAAACTAATTTAAGAGGAATCTGAACAATGCCCTTAATAATCTGCTTGATCTTTCAGTCAGCCCTGAGGTGGTCAGGCAGTTGGTCTAGGTGATCATCCTAGGTCCCTTCCAAAAGAAGTATTCTATTCTACTGTATTCTAACTCACTCACCTAATAATTTAAAGATTTTTTTTTTCTCTCTTCAATAGAGGTATAAAGAATTCCCTAACAACAGCATGACACTGGAAGTTGAAGTGATGCAGAAACACAAAACCATAACGAATTTTAAGTTATTTTAATGAGAGAATTGAATGTCTTGCAGCTAAAACAGTATTAGAATTCACATCCACACTGCAGCTTGGGAAGCCGCAGAAAGTGATCCACAGCTGTGGGTAAAAGCACATCAGTTGTATAAATACTTTAAACCAAAGGTTAGACAGAAGGCTGAAAAACATCACCAAGCCACAATGTTTGAGTGCTGCCAATCCTTCAATTGCTATCACTGATGTCAACTATTGCAATATTCACACAAGCGAAACTAGTTTCAGAAATCCTCCCTGTCACCTTCCTCTCTCTTCCCGTCTCCCCAGCAGAGAAGAGCTGTGATAATCCCCCAGGAATGCATCCGTTAGTACCTCCCCGTAGGTGTGAAGTGCTGCATTCCAAGTACCTTAGCACAGGCAAACTAGCACAGAGCAGGAGTGAAAGTCCCATGTGGCGCTGAAAAAAAACCCCTGAGACCTCCATACCTCAATTCATAGGTCATTTCATTGTCCTGAGTAATAGAAAGGAACTCCTCAACTCCTGCAAAATGTGTTTAAATGGACACTGGTTGCCTCCGAGGAGCAAACTCGAGGGGTTCTGCGTTGGAGGCAGCGCCCAGCAATGCAGCTGGCTACGACATTCAAGTCAAACTACTAAGCCTTAACATTCATGTACAAAATGTTGACAGAATGTGCCCATATGATCATGAACTATACAGACAAAGTCTCTTTTTAATGCTTGAAGCACAGACTGCACTTCTAAAATACTTTAAAAATATATTTATTTTCTCCTCCCTAAATTTAAAACACTTTTTGAACTACAAATGTGGTAGGTTTTGGTTTAAAAGAATGTCAGAAAATATATAAATGAATCAATTTTTAATGTCATCTAAAAAAATACTAAAAACTATTCTATGATGGACAGCTCTTACTTCTATACCTCTGCTGAAGGGGGACGGGACATGGAAGGCACAATCTAGGTCACTTATAAAGAAAAAAGAAGAAACCCCCCACCCAACCAATCAACAACAACAAAAACCCCAGTGTCTTCAAGGTTCCTAGACAGATAACAACTATGCCTGATAATGATGTAATGAGAAAGAAGTAAAAATAATCCCCAAATACAAAGTCTAAAAAAGAAGTGAAATTAGTCTGAGGCCATTAACACTAAAATATCTTCTTATACATTTTTTACATTGCTGTCTTATCATTAAGCAGCAGACTTAAGGCTCCACTGTGCATTTCCATACCTTAAATATTTAAGAATTTCTTTTAAATGCAACCTTAATTCTGAGTGTTGGTAACGTTCAGGTTTGAGAAAAGATCACCCTAGTAGTAACATTGTCAGTACGAATTTCCTTAAAACATACTCCCAGTCCTGACTGTAACATAAGTGATACACACAAATCCATTTTAGCATTCCTACTAAATGCCAAAGAATGCACTACATAAAAACACAGTCCAAGGTTACAGAAAAAGTCTTGTATGATTACACTGTGTAACAGTATCATGCATACTTCAGCTAGGGCTGCCCACCAACAGGTGACTTTCCAGTTAAATACACACTCTTATTTATGTAGGTCTGCAAAGTTTTTCCCTTTTACAGGTACATGTGTCCTTGAATTCTTGTATAATTGAAAAAAATTAGCCAAGCAATTGATGTTTATGGAAAGACGCATAAGATTTTAATCCCTCAAAATTCTCAAGTTCTGATAAATAGTTTAAAGTGAATATTAAGTCCCTTCTGCACCCTGAGCGATGCTATGAACACTAACCTATTGCAATACACTATTTTAGCTGATCTTCCAACACGTATCTGTTGAAAGAAAAAGCCAAAGCGTAGAGAGGGAAAAGAGAAAAAAATATTATGAAAACTGAAACTAAATAATATCTTAATTTTAAATCAGTAACTTTAAAGAAATTAACTTCATTCATACACTATAAGATGCAAGACAGATGTAGTTGCAAGATGGCATCCAGAATTGTCTGTCATCTGATGAAAAAAGTCTAAAATAAAATTTAACATTTTGCCCTTGTACAAACTTAGGCCTGACACTGCATGGTGATGTGACTCAGTCTGTTCAGGCAACCTGGTAATAGAAGGCAGTCTGAAAAACCCAACTAAAAATTTAATCTAAAAATCTAAGCTGTATGAAGACACTTCCGACAATGTGACTGTTATCAAAAGACAGGCAGTAACAGTTCGAACATTGCTGCTGTGTTACTTGAAACTAAATATGCCAGCAATGGAGAGGGGAGGAAGGTGGGAGGTGTCCACTCAGGACACAAAGCAAAAGACTTGTCCACATAATACATCTTTCTTGCACTATTTTTTAATCATAACCAAAACAATTCTTGCTCTGAAGTTAGTGTTGAACTACAGATCAATAGGAACTTTGAAAAAAAACCAAACACAACCCATCAGCACAGAATTCTGCTTGTGCTCTACCTTATACTCACAAGAATTCAAAGCACAGTATTTAGCTTCCTGAAGATTCCTTTATTTCCTGACAAACTCTGCT
>NW_010340944.1:101230-135974 GCF_000700745.2 Antrostomus carolinensis
TTTTAGCCAGCTGTTCTTCCTGTTCTTGCATCAGAAATGAAGGCTAGGAGAAATTTATTTGAGTTCACTTTGTCCATACTAACCCTGGAACTGACACTCAAGGGATCATGGTGCACAGAACCATCCCAGGATGGGTAAATAGACAGGAGGATCCCACTGCGTTTGTTCTTTTACAGTTGTGGGTATTACAAATACTGGGTCACAGTACCCAGCGTTGACTTCATCACACGCTGGACTCAACCGAAGGCGGAAGGAGAATATTCAGAAGGAAGATAGTAAGGAAAGCAGAAAAGATTTAAAACACTAGAAAAGAGCCTAATTTTCACCTTTCTAGCTGGCATCACATAAGGTCTCTACCAAAACTCAATTGTTCTACATATGATGACTCCACAGAGATTACAATATTTGTTCAGAAAGCAGAAGAAAACCTAACCTTTGCTATCCTGATACATTAGTACAGCCTCCTTTGGCCCTGGAGATCTGAATGCGACATAGTAACAGTTAATAAGGCTACCACAATTTCCCAGCACCTAGCTTAAGGATCCACCTTTTTCCAGGGAAGAGTGTGACCTTTTCCCACTGAAAATAAAGTCACACTTCACCTGGTTTTTCCAAACATTAATTACAGAGCCTTCTTCCTCTCAAAATACTTTCTCTACAGCTACGCTTTTCCCTCTTCCCCCTTTCTTTTCAGTTTTCACATTTCACACTTACACTGCAATGCTTGCACTTGTACAAGTATTCAGAATTATATAAAATAAAATTAAATATTCAAAGGAGTTTTAAAGTCTGATCTCTTCTGGTTCTCTGAAACCACTTTGTTAACTTTACTAAAATAACATCAACTATTATTTTAAGTTTCATGCTGAATTATTTCTTATTCTGTACCAATATCTTTCCTCAAACATAGGCCAAAGCACATTTACTAAAGATAGAGGTGCTTTTGTTTCATTAGGGATTATTCTTAACCTATTGGAATCAAGCTGCAAAAGTGTTTTTCCCTGTGAAGCAGAGAATTAGCAAAAATTAGAAAGAAATTCATAGAATAGAAATTAGCTAGCTTTCTCTTCTTTCTTTCAAAAGCCTCTGCTAGAACAGACAATTTCAAAAACAATGTCTCCCTTTTGCACTGGCAAAGTATTATTTTACTCTACAAAACTGGTAGAAAACTCTAATTCAAGAGTATGTCCCTGTGGGACCACTCTGCAAACTGGCAGGACAGTCACAACTTTTCCCATAGCTAGAAAAATCATACTCTACCACAGCCTCCACTAAATACGGGATCTGGAGACTGTTTTCAGAGCTTAGATTTCAGGTTATATGTATCAATGAACTTAAAAATATTTAGCACCGACTTTCACATTTTAATTCCAGGAAATTTCTGCATTCTTTCAAGGCAGTTCTGTTCTTAGAAAGTTCTTTAAAAATACTGTATGGCTTTTTTTTAGTGATTAGCTTAGGTGAATGAATGCAATAATCTCATCTTACTATGTTTCCCCTCCAAAAACACCCTACACCTCCTATACCCTGTGGACTCCAGTAACACTTCTACCTATATCTCCACAGTGCTAGTAAAGCTTTACCCTCACACTGTGGAAACTCTGCAAATTCTCCTACTCATTTCATAGTTTGGTATTTAAAGAACACACTTTAGGTGCAAGCCTTTGGATCTACAATTAAAATCTGTCAAATTAACTCTTTGCTTGGTCTCTCTCCTTCTTCATCTTTGCTATCCAGCAGTATATCTCGGTACTCCTCAGAAGAGAATTAGCTGTTAGAACAGTAAGATCTGCAGGGCACCACAAATTGCTCAGAAGAGGACTGACAGGAAAGAGCTGTTAAGTATGGTTCATTCAACTTTACTCCTTATCCCAAAACTATTAGGAACTATCACTGCAATGATACACTATAATCATACAGATTTTCAGTGGGATCAAGCCATATTTTTCCAACTTCAATTATTTACTAAGATAAATATATGAAGCTAGCCATAAAGAAACTAAAATAGAATTATTTTAAAATAAAATCTGATCACTCATCCTAGTGATTAAACTTTGTTGTGAAACTAAACATTTTTTACAAAAACACCTGGTAGAGTTTATTTCCATGCTTATTCTAGCACAATTGCTCTTAGAAGATGTCAAGGTACATAGCTTTATATCAGTACAAATACAAGGTAAGTCATACATATTGCATTTGTGCTCCATGTGTATTTCTGGTTAGTATCAGTCCCCTAAACTTAAAAGAACAACATAAAATGCAATCAAGAAATAATCAAAAATCCTTACCGCTTTGTACCCCGTATCTGTTTTGCATGCTTTTCTCCCTGAAAACATTAGGATTCCTTGCCAGGATAGCCTGCAGCAAGACTGGTATATCTCCCTCTGGATCATCACTGCCAAGGTTATCTTTCAACTCTCTGGAATTGTGGAAGTAAGCAAATAAAGAGGCAAATGCATTTTCAAATTATAAGAAACTATGAGTCAAGTTAAAAAAAAAGAAACCAAACAAAAACAAATAAACAAACAAACAAACAAAAACAAAATGAAAGAAGACAATTTACTGTTAAAATATAGAAAAAAACTAGTCTGCAAAGCACTGTTCCCTGCCTCATTTTTTTTTTCCCTCTCTTCTTTAAGGAATGGCATAAGAGGTATTCCTACTAGACTTCAAAATTATCTTCTGTTACTACGCACTTATATATACAAGGCAGTCAGTTTCAGACTATTATAAAAAGTTTCTTATGCCCACTTTTATGTCATGATCTTCTCCATAAAAGAACGCTTTACGGAGCGTTCATCAAGAAAGTTATTTACTGTAGGGGTGAAAATAACATATGTATGAATGTACAACATCCAGGATGTAGCCCAACGCTTTGAGAATCTTTTATTTTAAAAAGGGAAACTGGCATATCACTGACATCACAAGATTCCCTCTGAACTATTAAAAAAATGTAATGGATTTTCTCTCAATGCAGCTGTGCATTTGCACTTATTGTTTAAACTTGTTGTTTGCTTTGAGGACTTTTGAAAGTTACTTCCATTTGCTCAAAACAATTGATTGGAATGTGTAGGAAAAAACCAGGGTTGTCAACATAAGACAATTCCAAGGACATGAGGGAAAAATAAAAAAAAAACAAAACAGCACAACAAACAACACCAAAACCAAAACAAAAATAACAGAAAGAGAATACATGAGCATACTTGCTGGTTCAATTCTTAACATATTTAAGTTTAATATCTAATCAGAATTGACATGGGTCTTACATGGACGTCTCAAAAGAATTTCTTTTTGTGTTATACTGAGTATATAACTTGTTTATGCTCCTTATTAATCAAAGTGAAACACAAATGAGCATTGCACAATCAGTACCACTAAGTCTGTACTGCTACCTAGCAAGAAAAGAGTAAGCAGCAGATTTATAAAATAACCCCCATGGTTATGCAAAAAGGCTGCTGGACAATTATTAACATTCTGACTGACTGAAACATTTGACTGTTACATAGCAGTTATCTGCCAAGCAAGCCTAATAAAAACCCCATTTTCAGATTCTCACAAATAACCTTGTCAATCCATTCTGATATAGTTGAAGCTCAAGATACATACATATGATCTGTTGACACCTGATTGAGACTGTGGACGAGTTGTGAAACCAGATTTTCATCCCTGCAAGCCAGAAGGCAGTTCACTTCTTCAGCTATCCGTCCATTGAAAAGCAGGCTTTTTGTTGTTGTAGCAGGTAAAGGTGATGGAAGAGGCAGCTGGTTCAAAACTGTTGTCAGAAAAGAAAAAGGAGTTCAGAGTCATTTCATGAAACAAAAGCATACAAATACGGATGCTCTCTTACTACCTCTTGTGATTAAGAAAGAAAACTTGACAACTACAGTTAAAATAGAGGGAAGATTTCTGGATTTTTTTTAATCATGAACACACACAAACAAATGCTGGACGCTGTTTTAAACAAAGTAATGCAGTCAAGTTCACAAGTTATATTACTATATTACTGTAAACATTTAACTGTGCTAAAGCAAGTATTATGAATAAAAACATACTTTTGAACATTCCACAATATTAAGTTATTTAATTTCTTATGGCAGCTTTCTCTTGGAGCTAAAAGCATTGATAAAGGAAGGAAATGCAAAATCCTCGTAGTTGTGTGCAGTACTGTAAGTGCACTGAGCATATACTTTAATTTTTCTGCTCTGATCTTCATATTTAACTAGTATTCCAACTAATGGTCAGGATTGATTAAAAAAAACCAAACCAACCAACCAAAAAAAAAACCCACCAAAAAAGTCAAATAACCCAACAACTGATTTAAACTATTAATTACATTCTCAGTTTATTCTTCTCTCTTATTTCTCTGTAAGTAATCTTCACAAGAAAAGGCTGGTATTGTTGGTTGGTATTACCACCAAAATGTCAATTCATTCAATATATCTATTCACAAATCTTGGTAACAAGATTTAATGAAAACACGCATCACAATTTTTCAATCGTATTATAAACAAGGACACTACACTTTCAGAGGGCATCCTTCAGTCTACAGACACAACAAAGAAGTGTACCATACAAAAGCCTTAACCAGATGACTGGCAGAGCTACCAGACAAGTGGAGGGTAAGGCAGAGGAGGCCAAAAAGGTGGCCACAGAGAAAAGTCACTTTCATGGGTCCATGATACAAGTTGACTTAAAGTTCCCAGGCTGATTACAGCTGAGATAAAGGTTTTAACTGAACTACTAGAAACAGCATCAGAAAAAACAACTTAAATGAAATATACTCTTATGGCTCTTCTATATTTTGAAATTCTTTATTAAAAAAAAAAAAAAAAGGGCAGAGAGGGTGGGAATTCAGGTATTTTTCCCCCTATATAATGTATATCATGACTGTATTTAGAATTAAATTGCAATTCAAATAGAAGTGTATAATATATCAAAATAGCTAGTTCTCATTACTTGCATCAGATTACCTTGAATGTGCCAGAAACTTAGAAAAATTAGCAAGATCAGCAAAACATATTTATTAAAACAGTATATATTCAGCTAGTTAACTAGCCTACTCTACTGCCTCTAGTCATCATGTTCTCCACGTTTTCAGGGCAACAGCTCTTGCCCGTTTCAGTTCCTTCTTTTCACACAGAGAAAAAGAAGGTGAAGCAGTCACAAGCCTTTCTCCTTCAGCTGCTCCTGAGTTTCTAACCATCAGATGAATATGACAGATAAAGAAGCAAATGCACCTAATACTAGAGCTAACGCCACCAAGGGTAGTTCAGCGTTTCAAGAAGCTCCTGCACCGGGAGTCTTGGCCAGTGACTTCTACCAGTGAAGTATTTTTACTTTCTTTAGAACCTTACCTGCAAATGCTCAGTGCTGGAAAACTGGCCATAGGCCGGAAACTTATTATTTGCATCCTGATGGTCCATTATTAGACATACATAACGATACATACATACACATCCAAATACATACGCAGCATCTTCCAGTTTGATATCAGATGGACATGAAGTAGTGGTGTTTTTCTCCAATACATTTGCTTTTTTTACTATAGGCAATTAAATTCAATTGCTGTGTAGACACTTTCAGTGTCTTTTGGAAAGTCTCCAAATTTCAACAGTACAATAATAAAAGCAAGAGCTCAGAAGAAGCACCTGGGTCACCGAGTCAAATTATTGTCAGACAGACAACTGAGCTATAAACTCTTTCTTACACTTCATAAACAAGATGCATCTTTGTCCCAACTGCTCTTACTGCAATGGTTGTTCCTAGGATGTCATTACAGCAATAATAAATCTCCTTTTAGTTTTCACTAGAAATTTATTTTTTGTCACATTATAACTATTTGGTTCTGTGCTAGTATGAGCTTTTCATGTAAACAGTTCTTTTCCTTTCCTTGCATCTTGTCTTTCTTACATATTTAAAGATAGCACACACCACACACACCTTATCTGCTCCTTTTGTAGGCTAAGAAGTGAAGAAGACTCATAGGTTCTGCTTTTTATTTCCATTCTTGCAGCCATTCTTTGCACCTTTTAATTAGAGCAATGTTTTTGTACCTTGTCCAAAACTAAGGAACTAGGTTTCAAGTGTATTCAGTATATTCCACAACTCTAGCTGATGAGCATCAGTCTAATCCTCTCTCTCTCTCTTTCCAGTGAAGATGATGAAATGTATGTTTTAGACAAGTATTTTATCATTTGTATGGTTTTTTTTATTTGTGCGGTACCCAGATATGCTACTGAATGATATTTCAGACAAACAATGAACCCCTATATTTTGTTTCACATATCCTTAAGGTGTTTTTTTGCATTTTTAAAATTCCAGCAGTGACAAAATTAACATTTTTAATGTTAAATCTGACTTTGAATACATTTACCTTTAAGAACTTTCAAAACAAAACTATTTTCAGTATTTTGAAAATGTATGTATATACTGAAGAGGTAGAAAACAGCACAGCAAAGAAGAAAAAGAAGAGTACTTACGGTCTGTAAGACTAGCAATCCCTGCAAGAGTAGTGATGGGAACATGAGGCATATCCCCATTCATCCTGAAGTTCTGGGATAGTAGTGCCTACACAGATATTTTAGTTCAGGTGCCAGCTATCATTACTTCCCATCTCCCAAGCACTAAAAAAACAAAACAGAAAAAGAAAATTATCAGTTTACTTTTTAAAAATTTTAAATTCAGTAACATAAATGAACCACATACCATACCCTCGGTTGCATACTAAGTAAATTTTGTCAAGAATGGGTAGAACAATGTAGATTATAAACATCAAATGGTATTAAGCAACCAAAAAGTAAGCTTCTGGTCTGAGAAGCAGAGCCCTTCACCGAAAAAGTGCAAGCTATGGCAACCAAAAGAAAATTTCCTCAGGTTATACAGTACCAACTCAAAGACTGGTAACAAAACTTCTGCTAGCTCTTACTGCAGTGGACAGGACTTCACACATAACCAGTTCAAGCAATCAGCTGCTATACTGCCCAGTTTTGCAGAAGAAGATATTTTTCATATAAGAAAGGGCTAGGAAAACCAAAAGGAATAATTTACAGATACAAAAATCAAAAAGTAAACAAAATGACAGATACAAAATCTTAGTGTATTTTAAAACTAGCAGCTATTTCAAAGCTGATCTGACAGTATCTCTTCAACTTTAAACACTTTCTTGTCAAACTATTACCATAAACTATACCACTCCCTCCACAAAAAGAAAAGGTTTATCCACCACTGAACTAGCTCATTTATTTCCTGTAAAACAGCACAGTTCATATTCAACTACTGAAAAAAGGAATAACAAAGTCCACACTGATTATTAAAAAAAAATAAAAAAATAAAAATACAAAGATCACACATTACAATACACTATTATACTAATGAAATTACAAAAATTGAACATGGTATTTTCTGAAGACAAACAAAATAAATGAAAGGAAATTAACTTGATATATACATCGTTGCCTACTATAGACAGGCTCCTGCGTTAACAGTTTAGGAAACACTAAAAAGACGATTTCTTGTAACCATTAATGTTACCTACTGAAGAAGCTGAAATCATTTGCCTAGGCTTACTTTACAAGCCAGCATTTTTGAGAATTACATATACAATACATACAAACCAAAAGATCACACATTTCCTTAGTAATTTTTATCTCATTCTTTCTTATGCCACACCAATGGCAATGTAAGCATCAGAGGCTGTCACTACTAATTCAAGTTATTTCCTGGCATTACTGCCACAATAATTAAATTACACAGATAGTCAAAGGGAAAAATTCCTCCAAAACCGACACTTAGAAGATAAAGCTTCTCCACAGACACATGGATAAAAAATTTGAACTGGCCAGATCCAGACCCGAGAGTGGAACAAGTGCAGTGAGCGGGGATGGTGAGGGGAAGAGCAAACTTTCTTTTTACCAGGAAAGTAGAAGGGGTTCGTTTGTTTAGCGAACAAAACAAAGGTCAAGAGGGGATGTGGTTGCTCTCTCTAAGGCAGTCAAAGGTTACAAGGAAGAATGCTACAGGGCAATGCTAACATAAAAATAAATGGGGGCATGAATGGAATCAAGGAGAAAATCAGAACAGAGCTTCTCACCATCAGAGCTGCCACCTTCTGGAACAGCCTTCCATTAGCAGTAGCAGAGATAAGCAACACCATTATTTTAAAGATGGATCATACAGATGTGACAGAAGGGGTAGGATGTGGTTGCCTGCACCAGCTGGGAATGAAGCACAGTGATTCAAGAAGTCTGTCTCACTCTATAAAGTTTTTGTAAGTATGATTACGTGAGTCAACAGATGAGAGTAAACAAAAGGCAGACTGATAGGATTAAGTGATGGGATTAGTTTATACAACAAACACAATCTGAAGAAAACACATAGGAATATCTGGGTCCAAATATTACATCTGTTGTGCTGAGAGCAAAACTGCGTCTGTTATACAACTGGCAAACAAGGTGGGATTCAATTCCAGAACTAGAGACTGAGATCCAGTGAAACTAGAACTCAAATATTATGTCACTGAGGATATTACTAACTTGCTTATTTAAGGAATTTAAAATACCAAACAGCTAGGGGAAAAGAACTGACAGCTCAAGATGAGATAGGTTCTTTCACACAAACTATCAGAACAGCACGCGACAATTAATGGCCTGACTGAGAGAAAAATTTCATTGTGGCTTTTTCTTTCTTCCCTACCCATTCCCAAACTTTTAACAAGAGTTAAAAGCACTACGTTGCAGCAGTTCACAATCAGTCAAGAAAAATCAACATTTTTCAATATTTTGAAAATTATACATTATCAGATTTGTACAGTAGCTATTACCAGAACTACAGCACTTCTACCTCTAGACTGAAAAAATGAAACTATTAGCTATATTAGCTGAATTAAGGAAATCAAACTGCTGCACTGTAAAGCTTTTTAACAATGCATCAGAGTGTAGTGTAGCAGTTTAAAACAGAGAAGTAGAAATTCAGTTTACACAAATGGAAATGTAGACTTGCACATTCACTATGTATGTATTTAGACTCTTGCTTCTCTCTAAGAAACAATGGGTATCGTAAAAGATTTTTCAGGGATGAAGAAACTACAGTGCACAAAGGAACCGATACAAATAACCCCTCAGTGAAAGGAAAACAGTGAAAGGGAAGCATATATTGAAAATAATACATGAAAAAGCTATAATCATAATACACAATAACAAAGTGAAGCAAAGGAAAGACAGCGAGGAAAGTAATATTTTAAAAGTTCATGTTATGGGTAATAAGTACACATTTAAAGTGCTACTTCTATACGTTATCTTCTCTCCCCCCCACCCCCCCTTTTTTTGAAAAATTATGTATATTCTCCTTTACTGCAAACTCATATTCTGAATAAAATTTCTATCAAAATATTAAAATTTATAATGTTGTGGGCTGTTGGGTTTTGATGGTTTTGTTTGCTGAGTTTTTTTTGTTTGGTTGGTTGGTTTTGGGTGTTTGTTGTTTTTTCAAGTAGAAAGTAAATATGTGGTTGGTAAAACAGCCCATAACATGGACATGGAAAATACTGTCTTCAGCAGCACAAGGTTTGGGCTGCATCATGTGAATCCTCTCTACAAATCACCTGTCTGTATAGCCTGCATTTTTCACCATAGTACTGGATTAATGGCAGAGTGCAAACTAACAGGAAATAAAAAAAAAAAAATCTCTTTAGAGAAAATGGACAGGCAAAGGTAAAATTCAGGGAGGAAGAGAAGATGAAAGTCAAACCATTTAGGTAAAGAGATGGTGACCTCCAGTGAAAAGAAGAGAGACTACAACCAGAGAAGGAGAAAAAAATAAACCCAATCCAAACAACACAAAACCGAGGAAACAAACAAAAAAAATTACCCCCAAAAAATCAAAGAAAAAAGAAACAAACTGTAACTGTATTTTTTCAGATATTGCCGCATCTGACTACCAACAAAGCGACGAGAGGACTCTGACCACTGGCTAACATACAAACTAACATGGCTAACATGTTCAAGTGTCTCAAGAATACTAGTTCCTCCACAGCTTTGCTATGTGCATGTGCAAGAATGGTGGAAAACAAAATAAAGGGAAAAATCTGTTTATGTGTAGTTTATACACAGGCTCGGTAATGACGCAAAGATAAGTAACCTCAGGATTCAGAAATTCCCCATGTACATTTACATGTTTAATTCCCCACACTCCAGGGTGTTCTTTAACTCACTACCTTTTTGGATTAAAAAAAATAACTTATTTATGATTGACCTAATATATTTCTGAGAAGATTAGAGACAAAATTAGGAGGATTAAAATTAAATTTTAAAGAAAGGCTATGGTATTTGGTATTACATCACTATATTTTTATTTTTTAAAAGCATTCTATTAAATAGAATACTTCAAGTACAATTATGTTTTATTTAGTTTAGATTGTGAAATCTTTATTTAGAATGAAAACACTTTAAAAAGTGTTTTTCTTTTCTTATATGTTGAGTAGCATTTTATTGATGTAAGCACAGCACATTCAAAATAGACCAGTACAACTCCTATATTAGCTATTTTAAAATTTAAGTGAGCAGTGCACTTTTTCTTTTAAATTAGCAAACACGCTATTAGAAAGTTAAGAAGCCCTGCATCATAGCCAGTTTTAAGCTTACACGTTTTGCAACGAACTACTGTCCTTGTTAGTTAGTACATGAATCTCAGGTAGTTATCAGTCCACAAACTGTCCTTTTTTAAAAAGAAAAAAAAAAAAAAAAAAGGAAAAATCACTTAAAGATTGAAGAGGAGAAGAAGAGAGAGAATGAATGAATATCCTCTCATTCTCACTCAAATAAGATACTGTGACTGAGGTACATCACACAGATTTACCCACAAGAGGGCAGATTTCTGGTTTACAGTTCGATACAATTACAGTAAGTTTCCAGAAATAAATCCTTTCAAAAATACTTCGAAAAGTACAACGGAAGGAGATATGGTCACCAAAACATAGTCTAACATTTAAGTACCTGGGGGAAGCACACACATTCAAAGTATAAAGCATCTTATCACTAATTCAATCTCAGAAAAAGTCAGTATTGGAAGTGAACATAATTACTCACTGATGCAGCTGTCTAAGGCTAAAGTAGTAATGCAAGAAACGATGAAGCCACCTGGAATGAATCTAACTCCAACAACCAAAGGTGGGTGGCGAGTGCAGCATGTAGGGGACATGAAGTGAAAGGGGAGTGTGGGGGGAGTGGTGTCAGAAATCCAGAAGATTCATTATTAAGCCCATGAAAACACATTAGCATTTATAAAACCAGGAAGTTCACAGCACGTACAGAATAATTTCACCGTCTACAATACTGCTTACAAAAAATTAAGTCTGGAAATACAGATAAAGAAACCCTAAAACCACAAAATCAGATGAAATTCAGTGTACCACTGAAATATGTATGTTTGGTTCATAAAGTGATTAACCAGCAAAATCAGAGATGCTGAAAGGAAGCAAGTGAAAAATTAGAATGTTTGAGATTAAAACTGCCTAGTACATCTTTTAAATCAATATTAGCACAATATGTTTTTCTAAAATGATTCCAGCAGTAGAAGCTCAAATCACTACAAACTACAACCACTGTAAGAAAAGAAACCTTAGTAAAAATACTGTACAAGCACTGTACAAGTGTCAGTTGCTTCTGAAGATAAAAATAACCTTTAGAAAAAACTTTTAGAGCAGCCAGCTTCTTCCTCTGTGGCTACTGGCACATCCCTTTGGTCTCCACTCTTCTATTTGATAACAATGATGCTGATTTCTCTGCTGCCCATGTGACAGTTGAGGCAGAGATACCACAGTAAATGGCAGGATAAACCCCAGTTAAACTGGTGGAAGCACAGACAGCGTGACAGGTCTGTGGATTAGGAAAGAAAGTTTATTACTGCTCCTTTTCCATCTTTTTAAGCAATAAGTATCTTTATGACATCCTCCTTTCACGTCAAAGATCTGAAGCTACTGAGAGCTACTGAATTTTTTGTGTCCTGCAGAAGCTAACATAGAATTAAACTGTAAAAACATAACTTCGCTTGGCAGCAGTCATGATATCAAGCATAGCTGAGAAATTCAAACATAAAGGGAAAACCCCAAGCTACTTCAGTAGTTCATACATTTATTTCCAATCTGCACTACATATTCAACATGCCACTTTTATTCCAATAAAGGAAGTATATCTGTAATTGTGCTCTTTTAGGTGAGCACAGCCCTTTTGCTTGCTCAGGGACACACACAGAGGCTGATATAAGACACAGCTCATTTTACTGAAAGAAAATAGCCAAGAGATGTGTAGAAGAGCAAGAGTAATTAAAGGGGTTCTTTAGGTCAGCTCGGTGCAATGGAGAACACTTTAGGCTGCAGCACACATCTTTGTTAACAAAACAGCTGTGACAGGGTATGAGAGGGGAAGCAGCTTGCTTTTTTCAGCTTTTTCTTGAATGTCTCATTTATGTTAGCTGATACTAAAATCAGTTGTGTATTGACATTTGCTTGTATTTTAAAGACTTTTTGTGCTTTAATTAGGTTGGATCTTAACCAGGCTAAAAACCTAATGACTAAACACTGAACCAAAATCTGTTTAATTCAGGAGACTTTTCCAACTTTTAATTTTGCATTTCTGTCCTTGAACTCTCCAAGACAATTAATAACCTTTATAAAACAAAACTGGGAATAAATAAACCTGTTGAGGCTCCATGTGAGGTGCCTCAACAATTCACACCATTTTTGCTTCTTCTTTGACTCTGAAAAACAATTAACCGCCCCCCAAGCTTCCTTAAAATCCACTAATAAAACAGATGCACAAGTGTAACATTTCTTTATAGATCCACAACAAACACCAATGTAAATTCTATATAAACAGTTTCAGTGTGTTGCTTTTCAAAAGCGCCTCTCTATCTTTCTGTATTGGAATTAATATTGACCTGTGATATATTATTCCTTTTGTCCTAATACTCATTTTGTTGCCTGTTTTTCAACTTAAGCTCCACGTATGTTTAAAAGAGATGCTGGACAGCACTGCAGGTGGTTAAGATGCTTTTCTTCTGGCTCTACCACAGTCTCTGTAGCATACACAGTTTCCTCCTCTCACACCAAATCCACTCTCACGCCCCTCAGCAACAGATGGAAAAGAGACAGCACATGCTGCAGCCCCTTCCTCAATGAGGACAGGAGCATCTCTGCTATCCAACAACCAGTTTTCACAAACTAAACAGTCTCGAGACTTCCACCCCGTGTAAAATGTAACTTGAATTAGCTGATGCTTTCCAAAACTATTACACTGAAGGACTTACAGACAAACAACTGCTGTGATCATTAGGCAGAAAATGATTACATAAATCAGTGTTTTTACTGACTATGTGCAGAAACACATAAAGAACTTTGGTTGTACTTTCCTACCATACACATTTTCACAATTACCGGTAATGCAATTATTTTTGTAATTTTATAGCACTCACTACCCAAAATTTGGTTCATTTTACAAGAGGTAGTCCATATTGCTCATGCAATATTCAGATAAGATACACTCTCCCTAAAGGAAAGTATGCTAGCATTTCAAACAAAAAATCGCTAAATAATCAATGCAATTTAACATTTTAATTAAGATTAGTAACACCTTGCAAAAACACATTGCTTGGAAAGACTGAACACAAGAGCAAAAGTAACTTTTAAAAAAAATTAAATGCAGTGTTAGTGTCTAGTAAATATAATAATTGTGTAAGAGACTTCAAACATGAAAATTTTAATCTCTTTATAACTGATTTTAGTTAGTGTTTCTATTCTAAAATTGAGGATTAGAAAAACTTTTTGGCATACACCATCCAACCTAGCAACCCTAAAAATGCAGAGCTCCATGATTTTGCACCTGTGGAAGTACGATTAGTGTCAGGACTCCCTGACTCTTTCTTTATGGTACTTTTTTAATATTATATTCCTATCCTATTTAATTACTATTCCTATTAACATTACAAACTAAGAAGTTCTCAACAAGAACATAAACCATTATCACTAGTCAGCCAAGATACTCCTTTTTTGCAGTTACACACAGTAATTAGTCTGGTCACTAAAGGCTTTTCTTCATATGAATGTTGCAGTCAGGTATACTTTTGGAGCACAATTAACTTCAAGACATAGCACAGGAAATGGAGATGACAGCTGGAAAAATCACACATATTTAAAGTTATTAATAAGCCCTGAAGCATACAGCACACAACATCTAAAGGTACTGAGTGGGAATTACTGTCAATAAACTAACTGTTAATAAAATGATGACCAGCTCACCATAACCAGCTGAGGTTAGATGGTAACAATCAGGTATCTCTCAATAGCCAGGAAAAAATATTATATTAGGGTATGGTTTTTGTAGGTCTGGGGATGGATTTATACAGTTACGTAGGAAAGTGCCCTATGTCATCCTGAACTTCTGCTGCTGTTGCTGCTTCTCGTACACCTGCAGCACAAACACAATAGGAGTTTCTTAAGCTCACAAAATGTGCTGAAAGGAAGGATGCATTTCCAAGAAAAGTATTTCTCTAAAGCGGTGTCTCTTTCACCTCACTGATCATCTTCCATATCCGACTCTTAATAGATGGCAGATGCCACAAACCTCAGCCAAAGCTACCTAGGAACTGCAGCGACTGGTCTGCAAAGCCGCTCACAGGCTCAGTCAAGCTCACCGCTTCAATCAAGCTTAAACTTCACAACTTCCAATTTTTCTGAAGTTACCAATGTCACAGCACAACCAAACGCTCCATCAATAACAACCAGGTGGAATCTCAAAATTATGATGGCCATGCACAAAAAAGCTGGGGGATTTTTAATGTTTGACCTGTCCGTGTTAAACTGTCTCGGCTCACCTCCACTGGGTACTGCAGCAATAAAAAGAAACGCAGAAGAGCTGTCAACAGTGAGAGTGTACTTGTAGAAGCAACAATGTGGAGCAAAACCAAAAGGTAAATATTTGTGTGGGTAAGACTAACATGACCCAGCTAGTATAAAGCAAGTAAAATGAAGAACACCACGTTGAAGAAAATCTCCTTATGCATAGAACTTCCTTAAAACATGCATCACTTTTTTTTTTTTTTTCCTCCTTTAACAGACTTAACTATCTCAGTTTGGAAATTTTCTTCATACTTAAGTAAAGTTTACTCAATGCAACATCATTTTACAGTAAAATGAAAACAACTGAATTCAAGTTATTAATTCTGAAAGAGAATATAAACTCAAATGTTTTGTGTAGCTCAACTAAACCACTTTAATTCCTCCTGTTAAATTACATTAAAAGCTTTAAGTGTTGTTATGTAGACAATGTTTGAGTAAACCTTTATTTCCAATTATTTGGACTAAGTCAGTCACACATCTTGAAACAGTTCAGATGAACACAAATAATACCACTCTGAATTCACTTCAGTTTTGTTTTTTCTAAGAAACAGGGAAAATTCTAAGTTTCACATTGTAAATTTTTATCATAATTTCTGGTACAAACTTACCAATCAGAATAAAAGCAGGCAGAACAAGTAACAGGAAACAGAAGATTCACTATGGCATTTCAAAACTGAACCATATTCACTCTAGAGGGAGAACAATGCCAAAACCAAGGCATATCACTGGAGACCAAGTAAAAACACTGCTGGTCATATAAAGAGATTAGACTGTGGGTGATCAATAGTAAATTTTCTTTTCACTTTCATAGCAAAGCAGGATCAGAATCAACGACACAAAAAGCTAAGAAACTTTCTCGCTGGGGAACTGTGCTAAAAATTTCACTTAATTTGCAGGTTATTTTGAAAAACACAGACCAGAGCCCCTTTATAATGGCTACCTCCTCCTTTCACAGCAATTCCAGAAGGCACAAGGCTAGAGGAGACAAAGGCCAGAGAGCTTACAGAACAGTCTATGAAACTAATGTGATTATCAACCAAACAAGTTATCCTTTCCTGCTTTTTGTCCCACATTCAAGATTTATTTTTTTAAATTCATGTCTTTGTATTCCAGTCTGGTTTTGTTCTGCTCCTTTAGCTCTGTGTTTTGCCAGCTCTCTTTCACAATTCCCAAGGATGAGGCTGAGTCACAGAATTAGAAAGCTGCAGCTCAGTTCCTCAGACAGGCCAGCATGCACACATGCATTTAGAGACACGCAATCAGAACCTACAGCTGGGATTCCCACCCTCTTACAGAACAGGGTTTCTGCTGACTCAGAGGGCAGTACAAAAACAAATGAGTAAAAAGGAAGACAGTCACACTTCCCAAAACTTTTATGAACACAGCTTTTCATTGACTGAAAACACAACACACAAACTTACTGTTTCCTGACCTGCCTTTCTCCTGCCCCAATTGCTTATCACTTCCCTCGTGTCCATGATTTATGTATTAACCCCATTCCTCCATAACACATGGCCTGCCCATGCAGATATTTCTGTAGACCTCTCTTTTTCAGCATGCAACACGAAGAACAGCAGAAAACAACTCACTTTAAATTTGATGGGACTAAAAATTACCAGCAAGCTAACACTGCATCTATCCTACACTGCACTGAACCATGCCTTTTAGTACCAATGAGGTAGAGAGCCCACCACAACAAACACCAAAGACATTGCAGATACTCATTTTCCCTTCTCTCTTCCACCCACCCCCACACTTCGAGGGAGAAGGAAGGAAGAGAGGACTACTACTGTGTTCATCCGTCCATAATTTTACATTTTTTCTCCCAAAAATCACAGAATGATTGAGGTGGGAAGTGACCTCTGGAGGTTATCTTGCCCAACCTCCTGCTCAAGCAGGGACACCAAGATCAGCTTGCCCAGAAACTGTTAAAGAAAAAAAATAAAAATCAATGTACTCAAACTGACTACATATTTTATTTTCTTTACCAGTAATCTTTATTGTACCTGGCATATTCCTGACTTCCTTGAAAAGGAAATAAATCCAAAGACAAATCAACCATTTAGACAACTTATTTTATTAAACTGAGAAAGAATTTCTCAAAACCTGAGGCAACCTATTCCAAAAATAAAAGTGTAAACAATCCATTAAGCAACATTATGTTAACAAAATCAATATTTTCAACAATTGCAGAATACTCTATTTTTTAAACACCTCCTTTGAAAGTAGACATTTTCTCCACTTTCATTTTAAAGGAAAGTGGTGAGACTTTTAGATTACAAAGGCCCCAAGGAAAGTAGCATCTAACATTTCTAATCTTGACATTAACAGTAACAAAGCAAAAACTTTCCCTGAAGTTCACCACGGTAACCTCTTTAGACCAAGTAAGTTACAATTAACCTATAAATGACACAGCAAGAGTACATACAGCTAAAAAAGTCATCACAAGATAAAAGAGCATCAGTAATCCAGACATTGCACTAAATTCCGCAAAGAATTAACTCTACACTTAAGTTTGCTTGTTTCCCAAAGCTATTCCTTTTACTTTTGGCTTTAAGCCTATTCATATATTACTTTGATGGAAGGTAGAAACTAAGTTACTTGCTTGAAGAGAGTTGACATGAATAGTCCTTTTTTAAAGAGCCTTTTAGTGTAAGTAACAAGAATAACAAAAAAACAAACCCAAGACAAACCACCAGAGGCTTTTTAAAAGCAACTTGCAAAAAGAAATCTCAACATCTCCAACTGGAATGGTCTTTTTAAACAAAATTAGAAATATCCATGACAAAGGCATTTTTTCTATGTGATGAGTGGATGCAATGAGGTCTTCACTACTCACAGATTCAGGGAGCTGGAAAAGACTCAGCTTCCAGCTTTAAGTGGCAGTACTCAATATGAGCCACAGGATTCCTATTCTTGCTTTGAAATTATGAAGAACTTTGGTTAAATAAGCTCTCTGCAACCAGATGAAGTGGAAACACTGGATCCACAGACCTAACTTTTCTACTTCCCCAATTAGACTGTAGCTGTAGTTTAGTACAACCAGGATGAAAAATAGATGTTTTCATCCCTGAAGAATACACCCCCAACTAGCAAAGCTATGCTCTTTCTAACTGGAGAGAGAGAAAAAAAACCAAATAGTAAAACAGTTGTGTACTATCCTAAATTGCCAATCTGAATTACAATAGTTTAGATATAAACCTTCTATTCTGTTTTGTTGAACTTCCATTTAATACACCTGCAGAGTTTTACTGGTGATAAACTATCCTGAATAGTACATGATGCACTACAAAGCTGAGCCTTAAACCTAAATGTAACATGATCTTACCATTACTAGATGTTATAAATCACTACCTAATCAAAGCTAACTACTCCATCTGCTATTTCTATTGTACTTGCCCCCCATTTCTCTTCTTTTGGAGAATATGCAATACAGTTTAGTAAATATGAAATTATAATAAAAAGGGTAAAATCTTACAATGCCTGTAGATTTGCTACCATCAGTAAAATAAATGAAGAGCTAGAACAAGACAGAACCACTTCCAATAAGGTTCACTGCTGGATAAAGATTAAAATCTACCCGTTCATAACACTTTTCCTTTTCACTATGCCTTCTCTTAGATCAATAAATGCAATGCCTTTGATCTGCTGAAGTAACCATTACTAACACTCGGCATACAGATTCCCAAGCGTAAAGATTTGCTTCCCAAGCCTTTCAGGAACAAAACATTTTGGCCAATAGCTCAATACTTCCAAGGTAATTTTTACTGCATGTGATAAGCCTGAAACTTTTTTGCTGTCTTCAAAGCTATGGTCACAGCCTCTGCAATGCTGCTTGTAATGATCACCTGACTTCCCTCAATTCAATTCAGTCTTCCAGCAAGACTTTGCAAGTCAGTGTCTTCTCTCAAGGGAAATTATTATCTGTCACACAAAAGTTGACAGCACTTCATCCAAAGCCTGAATGATGCTGAAAATTGCAGTCTAGGTTAAAAACAAACAAATAAGAAAACAAACAAAATCACAGCACACTCCACCCTGCAAACTCACAAAAACATCATTTTAAGATATCAGTTCTTAGAAATGCTTTTATTAGATCTCAGTTCCTCTTGGAAAAATGAAAGTCCTTCAGAATCAATCCTCACAACAAGTTTTAAAACTAGATGGAAAAAGCATTGGAATTGCCATAGTTGTTCGAGTTGATTCAAAGTTCTAAGTTCAGAAGGCAAATTTGGTACCTAACCTTTACAAACCATTCAAAACTTCTAATACAAGTGATTATTTCAATGTCTGGGATATGACAGGCAATCTGGGAAAGCTGTAAGCAGTCATTTACTCCCACATAAAATTTCCATTATGTTTGTCTACCTCTTTTGAAGTAAATTTAGTAAGAAAGTCCTCACTGCTCATTAATACAGAATGGGAAAAAAAGGGATTCTAATATTAAGGGAAAGCTGAATTCCACCATATGGAATACAAGAATAAATTCTAACTCAAAATGAATATGAGATAATAATTTGAGGAAACTGGAAAGGTTCACAGTACCAGTCTCTAAAGTGACAAGTCCCTCAGTAGTCAATTCAGGGCATAGTTCTACTTCGAAAAGCATTTAGACCTTGCTTATCTTTTTCCCTAAATTAAGAATGACTATGCTTACTGTAACAGTAAGTACAAAAACTAGAGTACAGCCACTTATAAAGCAGAATTTTTAACGAATGTTAAACTCCAATGAAATATAACAAAACCCAGTATGTTTCAACAGTTCAATAGCAATGGTTTTTTCAGCATTGTTCCAAGAGAAACACTTAGCAACTTTCTCCAGTTTTCATGAATTATCAGTATCATCTTTTATAACTATGAGTTTTCCTTTTAGAATTAATACATCTTCTGTTACAGTGATATCAGTCACCAATCTAAATCCAGTTTCTAGTTATCATATTTATTCCTTAGAATGAAGTATCAATGTAAACTGCACACATAAGGACTCTAAGATGTGGCCTTTAAGCTGAAAGCACTGTTTTTCCTCTGTGGCAGAAAGCTGTCATCACAATTTCCACTAGCTAAGACCTTTAAAGCTGCCCCCAGTAACCTACTGAATACTCAATGGCTTTCCAAGGAAAAATAAAAGGAGTGAAAAAGATATTTTTAATTAGTAAAATTAACAAACATGAAAGGACATATTTTTTAGAATTGCCACATCCCATAAAGCTTCCTGTATATGCTCATCCAAGAGTCTTAAAAGTAAAAAGGTGATGAAGTATCTAGGCAATAAATTGCCACTTCTAATATATATGTGGGACAAGAAACAGCTTTTGCATTTCTTAGCAGTAAAATATACGTGAAGGTAAGTTATTGAAGTCAGGAAGCAATGCTATATAAGAAATTTGTAATAGAAAGCTGACACTTAATCAGCTGTGATGATTTGCACAGTGTGAGTACGTTTTGTATCTTAAGGGAACTATGTATGAAAAAAAAAATCATAGAATCAGGTTTCAACTAACTGCAAGGACAGAGATTCCACAACCTCCCATATTCCAATGTTTGATCACCTTTAAGTGAAACAGGTTCCCCTCTGAATTGATTTTCCCCCTCTAAATTGATTTTCCCCCTCTAAATTGATTTTCTTGTATTTCAGTTTGTGTCCATTGTCTCTTGTCCTACCACTGGACACCACTGAGAAGAATCTGGCTCCAACACATACCTTAACAACATACTGATAACATCACCTGAACCTTCTTTGCCTCAGGCTGAACAGTCCCAGCTCTCTCAGATTCTCCTCAACTCCCAGATGCTCCAATCCTGTAACAATCCTCACGGCCCTTCACTAGACTTACTTCAGTATGTTCCTGTCTTTCTTGTGCTAGGGAGCCCAGAACTGAAACCAGCACTCCAGGTGTGTCTCACCACTGATAAGTAAAGTGGAAAGATCACCTTCCTTGACCTTCTGTCAACGCTTTTCTTAACGAAGCACAGGATGCTGTTTGCCCTTCTTTACCACAGGGAACATTAACTGGCTCATGTTCAACTCTATCTACCAGGACCCACAGGCCCTTTTCTGTCAACCTGCTTCTCAGCTGGTTGGCCCTCAGCCTCTACAGCTGCAGAGGGTTATTTAAGTCCCAGGTGAAGAACCTGGCACCTCCCTTTGTTGAACTGATTGATGTTTTTGTCTGCCCAGCTCTCAGCATGTTGAGGTCCCTCTGAATAGAGCACACTGATTTGGCCTGTCAACCACTCCTCCCCATTCCGTCTGCAAACTGGCTGAGAGTGGAGTATGTCCCATCATCCAGGTTATTAATGAAGAAGTTAAACACTGCTAGCCCAAGTGTCAACCCCTAGAGTACACCAATGATGACTGACTTCCAGCTGCACTGTATGCCATTGTTCACAATGCTTTGAGCCCAGCAGTTCAGCTAGTTTTTGCTCCACCTCACCATCCATTTATCTAGTCTGTTCTTCATTGATGTGTCTACCAAGGATGTTATGGGACACAGTGTTGAAAGCCTGACTACAGTAAAAAACGAACATGCCCCCACATACCCACACTGCTACTCATGCCATCACAGAAACTCACCGGGCTTATGAAGCATGATCTCCCCTCTATAAATCTATGCTGACTACTCCCGATCACCTTCCTGTCCTTCACGTGTTTAAAAGTAGTTTGCAGGATTAGTTGCTGCATAACCTTCCCAGGGATTGAGGTAAAGTTGACCGGCCTTTAATTTTCCAGATTCCTACCTCTTGCCCTTCTTGAAGACAGAGGTAACATTTGCTTTCTTTCAGTTGTTTGGAGCTTCCCCTAATCACCATGACCTTTCACAGATTATTGAGTGGTCTCACAATGATACTGGCCGCCTCCCTCTGCACTCATGGATGCATCTCACCAGGTCCCATGGACTTGCACATATTCAGTTTGCTTAAATGTTCCCTAGGATTATCCTCATCGACCACGGTTGTTTTCATTGCTTCAGACTTTCCAACCGGCCTCAGTGCCTGGGATTCCTGTAGGTCAGTCTTACCAGCAAGCAAAGAAAACAGAGTACTTAACCCTTTTTCATGCCCTTTGCCACCAGCTCACTATTCCCACTCAGCAGTGGGTCCTCACTTTCCCTAGTCTTCCTTTCGCTGCTGATGTACCTGAAGAAACCCTTCTTGTTGCCCATCACACTTTCACAGCACACAGCTTCAGATGGGGTGTGGATCCCCTAACCCCATCCCTGCATGCTGAGCCAGCCCTGCACACTCCTAGGTCACCTGATCCTGTTTACACTTCTGCACTTCCTTTTTACATTTGAGTTTTATCAGGAGCAACCTGGTCCTCCATGCAGACCTCCTGCTACTTTTGCTCGACTTCCTGCATGTCAGGATGGACCATTTTTGAGCTCGGAGAAGGTGATCCTTGAAAAATTTTTCAGGACCCTTCTTCTTTCCAGGGCTGTATCTCAAGAGATTCTTCCAAGCAGATGCCCGAACAGGCCAAAGCCTGCTCTTCTTAAGTCCATGGTTATGGTCCTGCTACTTGCCTTGCTCCCCCCTCTCAGCATCCTGAATGCCACCGTGTCACATTGCCACAGCCAAGGCTGCCCTAGCCTGTATTCCCAACCAGTTCTTCCTCGTTTGGAAGGATGAGGTCCAGCACAGCATCTCGCTTGTCAGCCAGTCAGTCACTGCTGTCAGGAAGTCATTGTCAATAAAGTCTAGAAACCTCCTGAATTACTTGTGCCGTACTATAGTGTCATGGTGGTTTAAGTTCTCTGCGAGGACCAGGGCCTGCGAGGACCAGGGCCTGAGAATGTGAGGATTCCTCCAGTTGTCTAAAGGCAGCCTCAGCTGGTACTTCTTCCTGCTTTTTAAATCCAAAAGTTTTGTAAACATGAGAAATACTGCTACATACTTTTTTGTGTATAGCTTTTTTGTGTATAGCTTACTGCTACATACTTTTTTGTGTATAGCTTACAACAGATTTCAAATTGGATCTAGAATGATCTGTAAGAGATTTTCTAGTAGAAATTGGTGATGGAGGTAGGCAGATAAATTAAATCCTCAGTTCTATGAATAATATAAAACATCTGAATACACTTAGCCTTTAGATAACAGCAGCACTGCTTGGTCCTATACAGAAATACCAGGAAACCAAAACAATCGCCAGGTACAGAAGAACCGACCATCAGATGACAGATGACTACCTGAATTTCACACTATCATTAGTCTTGACAAGAACTGTAAACCAGTTTCCCACTTATTAGCACATTTTATTGTCAAATACAGGAGTCTATCCAAAATATAGGAGCTGCTTCAAGCGGTATGATTAATAACAAGGATTTGGTGGCATTGAAAGGACTGGAGATCAAACTGAAAAATGCAAACGATAAAGAACAGTCTCTCAAGGGATACATAGTAGTCAAAACCGCACAGCTCTTTCAAACAGCACTGAGTGACCTTGTGATTTTTATACTGCCAACTCCTACTTTCAGTTTCTGAAAAAGCAGTTTGAATGCCCATTAAAACATAAAACTAATAAACATGCAACTATGATACTGAGAAACCAAACTCTGCAACAACTCGTGAAGGTTCCAAGTTACGGCATTTTAACTGCAAGAATGACACAATCATGAGAAGTATGACTGCAGATGGTTTTTGTGAATATATAAATCACATTCAACCAAATGGTTTCTAGAACAACTTGTAAGATACTTTGTAACTGAAACTGGTGACCAAGCAGAGGGAGGCAAATAAACTTGAAAGCTGACTAAGTCAGAAAAAAATGAAGAAAGAGGAGTAAATGATCAGAGCTTAGCACAGACACTTATCAGGAACTCAGCAATACTTTCAAAAGCATTACCAAAATCTGCCACATATAATTTCCTCATCTTGCATAAACCACATCATTCAATATTAGGAGTCTTTCCAAAACTAGAAACTAGCTTAATAAGCCCTGGAGATCAATACAAAACAATCATAAAAATAAAAATAAAAATCAGAAGGACTCTTACAAAGTAATGACTAGGGAGTTAAAGTGAGGAAGAAATGGCCTGTCTTTCATTGCTAAAACCTGACAAAGTTTCCCTGTTTCACACTCCACTGTTGAAGAGCACAGAACGTCCCCGTCTGTCTTTAACTAGTACAAATAAATACAAACTAGGGAAGAGAGATACTACAAACTAGGGAAGAGAGATAACTACAAACTAGGGAAGAGATCACTACAAACTGATCAAAGAAAGAGAAAGAGCAGGCCACTAGAAAGTAATCAGTTTTCCTCTGATTACTGCTTCAGTCTGCATTCAAGCTTTCAGCTATAGAAAAAAGCACAATTCCCTAGTTCAACATCTCCTGTTATGAGCACATTTTTTATATATTCTGTAACAATTCACTGACAGAAATTACCCATCAGCAAAAGCTGCAGCTTTACCAGGACTACTAAGAAAACATCACAAAGATATAAACTCAAAACAAATGTGTCCACAAAAGTTTCCAGTGCATAGTCCATCTTAGGAAACTCTATGACACATGAATATTGACTCCTTATCTGAAATACTGCTTTCCATTAGGAAATTTAATTTTACAAAGCAAAGAAAGAAAAAGGCCAAAATTACTCCAAAAGGAGCAATTTAGTATATACAGAGAGGGTTTCTGTAGATAAGCCTTTGCAGAGGTAACCACTTAGGTAAAAAGTGAAACACCAGCTCAGAATTGCAATGTGCTTATTGTATAAAAACTAAGGTGATCAATTAAAAGGGTTAAAAGCTAACAGTGCTGCTTCATTATTAAGCTAGAAAAGCAAATGTTGCACATTACTGAAGTGAAGGAGTTAAGAATGAAAAGGTCATATAGTTGCATTTAAATCTGCAATTTTTTAGTATTCTTTCACATACTTTAATTCTAAGAATTATAAGATCATAAATTAATGATTTAATGACTGTTAGGGTACAGCAACATCCTATGACAGATTTTTAAAACTCGAAGGATAAACACATACTGAAATATTCTGCCCTCAAAACAAAAACTTGCACACACCCCCTGAAAATTAGTAATGAAAGTCTCTCTTGAACAATCAGCTGCATTAGGAACAGCTTTCACTTTCAGCTAGCCAATGGCACCCACATGAATCACAAAATGCCAATACAGACTTACTGGTACACAGAATGGTTTTGGCATAGCTACTGGAACAATTAACCACCAAACACCGGACCTTTCATAGCTGTCTAATACAATTCAGCAGCAAAGAAATAGCAAGGACAGTGCTCTTGCAGAGAAGAGCTGGAAAATAAGTTCAAAAATTGAAAAAAAACCCTCTTCAAGAATATCCTGACATCCATCACCTCTCCTGTTTTACACTTGCATTCCCAGTTATGTACTAATCATTCTCTGTTTTGCAGCTGAAATGGCCAAGTTTGACAGAGTGAGGAATTTTTCCTGTAAGAGTGAAAGAGGAGGAAGTGGTAGGGAGAAATGTGCAGGAATTAACACAGTTTAAATGGAAAGGGAGATAATGTATGACAGGAAGATGCAGAAGCAGGGTCAGCACAACCATCACAGGTGTTTGCTTTTGAGAATTGTTCAAGAAGATCTCAGTTGCTTCATCTCTGAAACTGAACTGTGCAACCTGCTGCAGGGAACCTGCTTTGGCAGGGGGGTTGGACTAGATGATCTCCTGAGGTCCCTTCCAACCCCCACCATTCTGTGATTCTGTGAACTCTTAGTATATCTTTACCCTTAGCATTCTTGTTGCCTCATTCTGAACAGGTGTGCTAACACTGCCATCATCAATGGCATGATATATATGACATAATCGGATAGAAAAAATAAGATAAATCACATGAGTAAGAGGTGAAGACTGAAAAAGTGGGCAATGGTCAGTCATTCTGTAATTCACAAGTCTACATCTCTTTTCTCTCTTACACTAATTCTTACTGGACAAAATATTTCACTCTCTGTTATAGGACTCATTTTTCCCAAACATCCGCAACAGACAGCAGGTTATGTCTGCAGTGGAGAAAATACAGTATAGCCATCACACAAAGAACAGTCCTTAGTTCAATTAATAATGTGTATTACTAGCCTTACAGTCAAGAGCTTAGCAAGAGAAAGAACACAATAAGGTCATTTTGTTTCCTCTTAATTTTTTGTTGAAATAACAGAAAGGCATTATGATGTCTCCTGCTTAACTCTACAGCATACAAACAATCCTGCAGTTTCTTTAATTAGACAATATTTTAAAAGTGCAAAGTTTGTATGGCTGTGCTTTCTAGAAAGCATCAAGGTACTATAAAACTGTGTTTTAGAAGCAGCAGTTCTTGGTACATGCTTTACAAGTTGTCTCCAAAAGGCCTGAAAGTATGGACATACACTGCACACCTCCAAACAATTAAAACAATTTCTTTATCTTGCAAACAAAGCACCTTGCTTTAAAAGCATTAATTATTACAAGCTTTCCCCTTTCCCCACCAAAATAAGGCAGGTTTTTGTCAGGGTTTGGGCGTGTGGTTTTCTGGTTTGCCCCCTTCCCCACCACCCTCCCACCCCTTTTTTTTTCCTTTGGAAATAAGTTCTCTCTGGTGCCTTCCCAGGCCAGTGATTCATGTGCTGCACTAAGGTTTTTTTTTCATTTGAAACTTCACACTGAAGTTATCACTTGTTTGAGAAATTTGCTACTCTGCAAGAAAAATGTCATCATCAGTTCCTGCAACCAGAAATTCTGTGTACCCAGTCCGACTGAAATTATCATATGGCATACGTATTGCGCAAGCTGTCATTTCACACAGGAAAGCAAGAGGGAGGAAGAAAAGGACAGGAAGGACAGGCTGATTAGAAGAAAGAGGCATCAAATCCTACAAGTCTCAAAATCCTTCAGTAACAGAAACTACTACTCTGTTCTCCCATCTACTACTCTCTTAAAAGTGGTAGACTTCTTCCTGATTATTTCCTATCACTGATACCCCCTCAGCCCTGGAGGGAAAAAAAAACAGCAACAAAAAATCCCAAACACAACTGTGTGTATGGTAATGCTGTCAGAATGAAATCATGAGACAAATTGAAATGGTACATGGAGTGTTTTACGTGGTTTCTTCTGAGGCAGATATCCATTCTGTCATTACAGCTATTACAGCAGCTAAACTTGATGACCTGGGTGGTCCCCACCAATCCCAAAACCCCCTAATTTCTTGGACAAATGACAAGGAGTGAAAGATACTTTTCCTTGACTATGAAACCAAAATACACTGTCATTATACAACTGAACATTTTAAAGGTAACTTTAAGAAAGTCTCTCTGTCCTCCACATCTGCTGAGGCACCATAAATGTCAAGCATGAAATTTACTTGTATAATAAGTATACTTGTATGGTATAATAAGGATTTTCCAAACATCCATGAGGGATAAGGAAAGGATTGTGAATGATGACAGCAGTCTGGCAGGACTGCATAATGCAAAAGGCTGTGGGGAACACTGCTGTACCAGGGATTGGGGTATGTTTGGAAAAGCACAGGATGCTGTGGAGCTGTGTTGCACGCTACAGGACAACAGTAACAAATTCAGCATTTCCGTGCTGCATGCCAAAAATGCAAGAAAATCGTATTCACACTTCCCTCCAAAAATAAAAGGTTTTCAACCTTGCATTTAAATGGACTGAATTACAAAACTAAACAAATAGAGCTGGAATAAATTAAAGCACTAACATGTATTTGCAGGTGTTCAGAGTTTTAGATGTCCTCTCCCTTCCAGCACAGGATGATTTCTGATGGAGAGGTGAAAGGCTTTACCTGTACAGTAACATTCTAGAGCAGCATTTAAACTGGAATATGTGGCACATTGTACATGTGTACTGACTATTGGAGAATACAAGCTTATAACACCACCTTGAGGTTCTAATTATATGTATTTTCCATAACTGAAAGGGCTTAACTTTGGAGAAAGAAAAATAAAAAATAAAATTTTAATAAAAGATTCAGTTCTTTCCTAGTGACCTGGAAGTGCTATGACTCTTCACACTAAAGAATTAATAAATAGAGGTTTACATGCCTAATCTCTCACCAAAGGGTTAGCTATCTTATTTAAATTGCAAAAGAAGTTTTGTTTCTTCTGTGGATTTAAGCAAAAAATTCTAAACAAAACCAAAAAATCCAAACTGTTAGAATGGATAATATTTTAAACAGTCAAAACAAATCCATAGCAGAAAAAGAGTGTGAACAGCATCTGGAATAAAGAATCTCTCTGCAGCTACATGATTGTTTCTTAGGAAACGCTTGAAAGACACAGTTACAAATATTGTTATGAAGTGAGCTTATGCCTTCTAAACCAGCATCTAATGAAGAGCCTCAAATTACCTTGTCTTTGTTGCCAAAGAAGATGTGTTTGGGGGCTTCCAGCACTGATTTCAGAAATGGGAAATGGTATAAGGAGATAATGATGGAAAACGTGCATCCACTATGGATGCACATTTTCATTTTAATTATTTTTTTATTTAACTTCAAGAGTTAATAGGAACGAAGAAGAATGACTTCAATGCTCTTCTCTCAAAGTTGTTGCAACTCCTTGTTAGATAAAACTGCATAAGAAAAAACTCACTGTAGGCAACAACAAAACACACGTTACCTAAACTACAGACCAGCAAGTATAGAGGCAAAACAAGGAGGTCCTTTCCAGAAGCCCCCACAAACACACTTGCATGGGTCCATGTAAGTCTATAAAAACTGTCTCTACACATGTACAGTATAACACCCTCCAGCAGCTTTCTTTCCTTCCTTGTGCCTGTACTGCACATCACAGCTCTTTCAAACATCAGCATGAAACTGAGTGAAAATATTAACATACACCTTCTATAGGGCTCATTCAGAAAGCTCACTGACTGCAAATAATTTTTTAAAGTAAGACTATATGCAAAGAGACAAGCAAAAAAATTTGCAGTATGTATTATGCAGGAAAGAAACTGCTCTCCTAAACAGAGTCTAAGGTGTCTTCAAATGCACATGGCAAGTTCTCATAATGTCCTGTTTTGTTAAAGAATAACATCACAATTACTGGTCATAATCCAGAAGTACCCAGGCTCAGTATGCTTCCTTCGCTCTACGTAGGGAAGCAACAACACAAACTTCACCAAGGCAGTGAAGCCACATACAAAAAGAATATACACTGATCAGAAAAGCTCTATAAAGGCTTTTCATAAAGAGGAGAGGGAGAGGAGTTGTGTAAAGCAAAAATGAAATCAAATCCACAGCTTTCAGTTTTAACATAGCTACTCACTCCAACTAAAACAGAGGTTTTTTGGCTTAAACAGAGTAGATTTTTGATTGGTAAACTACTTCCATTTTTTAATTGTTTAACAAAATCTAATCAGTAATTTGAAAGGAAAGAGGTAATAGTAACCTTTTAAAGATGATTTAAAAAGCCCCCAAAACTCAGAAATCCACTAGAGTATCTTCCCATAATAAGCTGTTAATTTGATGGAAACACTGATCACCAACAGTTTAGAAAATAAAATTGCTCACTTTAAGAAAGCATTGGTTATATTGGCAAATAACAAAATCAAAGATCAAAAACACTGTAGGAAAGGCAAAGACCTCTGCAACATGCATGAGATCTCAGGCTTCAATGCACCAAAGAGCAAACAGAACCAGAAAGTATTGTGAAAAAAATGTAAATTCTACTACTAGAAACACTGGTAAAGATAAAGAATCTCATTGAAGTATCTGACTAATGATATTGATGCAGTTATAATAGAATAATGAGTCTTTCAAAATGAAGGAACTTAATTTTACAAACTGCAATACAAAATTATTTAGTCTCATGCTTCATGTCAGCTGCTATATACACCATTTCTAATTGCAGGTAAGTGCAGCTGCTCCAGTAATTTTGGTTGGACGTACAAGGCATTTAAACGTTTCATGGTAATATGACTATCCCTCTCAACACTGAAACAGAATTCGTAACAATCATGAACAGCCAGGATCTCAGGGTAAGACTTCTGAGACACTGAACCTCTTATCACAGCTTTTCTGTGGAACAAAAATCTTGTCTTTGGAAACCTCTGTGAAATGGATGAGAGATCCTTTAATTTTTTATTATCTACTTGAGTTCAATTTCCCACCAAAGCACCAATCAATTCAGCATCTCACCTGATAAAGAATGTCTTGTAAGAGGGAAATTAAGTGTCTCGTCAGGTTTGATGCTGATCAACTTACAGTAAGCTTCATTCTACATCTTTCAGGTAGCATGTATCTATAGGTTAACAAAATGTTAAATTCTTCCATCTTCTGAAGAGATAATCCCCACAAATTTTGTTTTAATAAGTGCCTATTGTAAAATTCACAGCATTGACTCCTTCTCTGGGTATGAGTAAAGCCATCAGATATACTTTAAATCAGTAAATTCAGATAACCACCTATGAAAGCATTAAAAAAAAGTCCGTATGTATTAACTAGTCAAGAGAAAAATCATGCATGATGCTCTGACACTTATTTTATATAATAGAGTTCTAACTCAGAGGCTAAACAAAGCCTGGCCCATGCAAAAGCAGCATATGATAGGTGTGTGGTTGTATAGTGTTGTTTTGGCTTTGTTTAGTATTTTTTAATCCAACTACTCAGTAATCCAGGATTCACAGTTTCTGGATGCAAAGACTCAGGCTGTTAACTATTGAACTGCTGCCCTGCACTCCCTGTGCAGATACTGAGACACATTAACATTTTCTTTTAGCTGTGGACACAACTGAATGTATTACAAATTATTCTGTATTTCTGACATTGCTCAGCAATACTCTGCACAATTTATAAGAAAATACAGAACTGACCAGTAACCACAACAGACTGGTAATTTTATGTTGTTCCCCTTTATCAGATTACTGAGGACTAACCAAAAACTTTTAGATTCTATAATACTGGTTTTCTCATTTGTACCTCTTAGTTCCTGCAGTTCTTGCAGCAACTTCTAAAATTCTGCCCTTCATCTCAATCTGTGTGACTTTTTTTTCCATGTAGAATCTACCTCAAGAAATGACTCAGTCAATCATTTCAGTTTTGTTTGCACACACTTCTTTCTTTTTAAAACATTTTAATAACTTTAAATGAACTTCAAGTAAACCAGCAACATAACATTTAAAAACAGTAACTAATGTAACATCTAAAAACAATAATTCAAGTAAACTATACATAATTTTCTCACCATCTAAACTTACACATAATCCATGCAAAAGATGCAAAACTCCATCATAGATGATGCCAGTATATATTTTTCATTTTTATAATTTTAAAAATAAAAACTTTCAGTTTGCTTGCTTACTATTTTAAGATCATAATGCACAGGCTATGTATTTTACACATCATGAAGTTTACACTAATACACAGTTCTAGCTTCCTGATCACAAGTCAAAACCAAGGAAACTACTGCAGCTCAAGATTTTAGAACCTGGGAGGAATTTATGGTGGAAAAAATAAAGACCAAGCTGGCATACTTTGACCATAAATTTAAAAGTAATTGGCAATAAAAGTCCTCAGTGGGTGTCCCCAACAAACTAAAAACTAATGAAAGTTACACATACGACCAACATAGTTTAGAATATAAATAAAACATACAACCTATAAAAATTAATGTGATCAAGAAATGTATTTTGTTTCTAAATGTAACACTGTTGCTATTTAAATATTCTAAGATAACTAAGAGAAGATTTAAAGAATATAGTGCAGTTACCACACTGGAATGGAAACTCAGTGCTGCATTTCTAATTCTGCCTTACACGAGAGCTAAATCACATTTAACTCACGGATGGCACAGATGATACTGATAGTGATGAATATCTACCAATGATTCTTGAAGAATTTGGGTGTGAGGGAAGCCATTGTTGGAGAATCCACATTTTTTTAAGTCAGCTGCTCCTCCTCAAAGTCAGCTGTTGTACTTCCCGATTACACACTCAATACATCTCTCAGTCTTCACTTTCCAAATGCCACAAAATTCACTCCTGCTCCAGCTACATGCTTGGAAATATTTTCAACGTTATGAGACCCCGAAGCACTTGATTTTGCAACAAACACTACACATAGAGTAGGAGAGAAAGACAGGCAAGTCAAGGCAGTTTTACCTTACAAACCACCCTTTGCTACCCACGAAAACTGATAGTCGTCACTTCACAGACGTAAAGGAGAACAGAATTTTTATCATTCTTGCACTCATCAAAGAATTTAAGGAAAAACAAACAAACAAACAAAAAAACCCCACTTACCAAATTGAGCAGAACTCTATACGTAAAAAAATAACCAGAATAATTGAAATCAATGTCTTCATAATTTGGGTCAGCAATGTTTCATCATTTTTATCATGTTTCATCATTTTTTATCATGTTTCATCATTTTTTATCATGTTTCACCAATTTTATCAAAGACTAGAAAGGAGTTTTTAGGTTTTAGAAAGAAAGCATGCGAAAATTAAAACTACTTCAGCTCTGCAAAACTGTTCTCAGATCAGGTGTGTAGAGAATTCTTCTGGTTTTCAAGTGTACCTCCTGGTAACAAAGTAGCCTAAAATTGCAAGGTTTGCCCTCTCAAAGTGGTGTCTCACTATTGCCAAAACAGTTGAAAACAACTAATGTTTAAACCTGTAATCTGAGAATTCCAGCACACTTCATAGAGTCCAAATATTTTGCCAGGGATGGAAGGAAATAAGGTATTATCACCAGAAGCTCTAGATATGACCCATAAACACTTTCTCTGTTTCTCCCCCTACCTCCCCACAGGGAGATAGAAAGAGCAGCCCAAGCTGCTCCACCTGCAGCAGAACTCGGGTGAACTTTGCATCAGGCAGCTTTGTAGCCCACAGCCACACTAACCTGAACTTCACCCTTTAACCCTTATCCAGGTTACAGAGATACTACATAGAGAGACACACAGCATCCTACTCCTAATCCAGTGCTAGGTGGATGCTAGTCAATGCTACAAAGTTAAGTTACGACTGATTTTATTCCGAGATAGCATGGCAGGGGAGGACTAATTAGAGCTCACTGCACATTCAGCCACAGCAGTTTTCCCAAAGCCTGCAACAACAAACTGTCTTAGGACTTGCACTCCTCTTCCATACACAGCCGATACCGGCAGAGAAGGTTCAGAATCTGGAACAACCGTGTTTCTTTCTATCAGATATCAAGCTGAGGAACTGCACAGCACTCACCCTCTTAAGAAACATTTACTGACAGATAGAGAAATACTACAGAAAGTGACATCTGATAAATCAGCAAGCTGAACATAACCAGCAATCTAACTCAAGAGTTAGAGGTGACATACCAAATTCCTCATTCAAAAGAACAGGGCTCATGATGAAATGCTGTTGCAATTTAGCAAGTTATGAAATGAGGGTGGTATAAACAACAGTAACCTCGAATATTAAAGTAACAGAATCAAAGTAATCCCATTCATCCCATACTCATTTGTAGCTTTGTATCACTGATAAAACTGAATCTGCTTGTATGAACTTCTAAACTTCACAAACCTATAAATTGTTTCTAGTTTCACATGAATTTTTTAAACTTCAAGAGCTTTAAATAGTTATCTTTCTGTAACTGCCAAACTTAAAAGTCTTTCTTACAAAGTACTTTCAAATAATTTTCACCTAATAAAAAAACTTATTGGAAAAAAGCATAACAGAATCAGACAGTACTCTGAAAGTTTTCATGCTTTTCCTACTGCCAGGGACAGAAATTTTGTACTCTTGACTACAAATGGTTCAGACAAAATGAGTAATACTATCTGAAACTTTCATTACATTAACACGGCACAAAGAACAACAGTACAGCCAAGTATCAAGATGCCATTCACTTTGTTACTCAGTTCTCTGGACAGAGGAACTGGAGAAGTGTCTTGCACTCCCCAGCTGAGCAGCTCTGACCTTGCTGGGGAAAGAAGGGAAGACTCACCACCAAGTCCTTTGCCTTTGTTATAGGGTTGCAGTCCAAGGTGGTGAAAAAACCCTTATGTTCTCTGATTTTCATATAATATTGGTTTTTCTATTATAAGCAACCCATTCTTTAGGTCCCAGCACCTGGACTGAAATCATAGCAAAAAAACAGGGCTCCAAACTGGGCTAGAAATACCATGATTCCTTTTTTTTCGCTACTAATTCATTTGGTATATCATTTTGATCTAGTCAAATTCACCTCTTGGTGTCTCAATTTTTCTTTAAATTTGAAGAGAAATGGAATGGTAACACCTGCTCAAGGCACTGGGCACTTCTGCCATAAGATACACAGGAAAGGGAACACAAAACTCCTCAGCTTCCCTCACCCCTTCCACACACATTTCTAAAACCTATCAAACAAACTACTTTAGACCAGAAATGAAACAGTCAAGCCTAATCCTCTGAAACAAAGAAATGCACCTCAGTAACAGAAATAGTTTTGTAAAGAGTAATGCAACATGCATTTAGAAAGTGAGCTTACCAAAACAGGTCTTAACTATGTCTTTGTGAATCCCATGGTACAATGCCATTCTCATTATCTCAAACAAAAAGCTCCTATAGCAGTATGGCTACAAATCCACATCACTTATTGTGATAATTTCAAAGAAAAAGCAAGATGCAAAGCAAGTAGGCCTGTTTTCTCTAGTGTCCACCTAAAACTGCAGCATCAAATCAGGTTCTTCCTTTCCAACACACAACTTCTTTATGCTCTGCATTATATTTGCACAAATCCTTCAATTAAAACAGTTTAATGCTATAGATGTTTGTTTCATTTCCACCTTAAGATACCAGGAAACCTTAATCCTATTAGCACCAATGGATTTACATATGAATGGTAAATTCTAGCTGAGCAAAGTGAGAGGGACAAATTCATCTCACCTTCTTGTAGTAGCAATGACTCTACATTCCCAAAGGGGGGGG
>NW_010340945.1:0-5419 GCF_000700745.2 Antrostomus carolinensis
CCTTCTGGGCTGCAAGCACACACTGCCGGCTAGTTGTCTCAGTTACATGGAGTATTTAAAACCCTATTACAATTTTCAGCTTAACACCTTTTAAGAAAATTCTTAAAACAAGGACATGAAAAAAAAAAAAAAACCTAAACAAAAAACCTTATGCAAGGCAACCACTTCCATAAAAGCTTCACTTCAAAATATTACAAATTTCTTACCATCACAGGAGAAAAAAATGTGTACTTAAATTAAAATTTGCTCTTTTGGCCTAAGATACTCAGCCTCCTTAAAAAGTTACGCCTTCCCTTTTGTTTATTTTTAACCACTTAATGGATTTTTTTTCCCCTCTCTGCTCAAGCTCTTGGATTTTCACACTGATACAGCATTTCTGCAAGCAAGCCGAGTTGATACATAGGCACTACATTTACATGTGCAAATCTGAACTTCAGAAGCTAAAAAACCACCCTCAACAAAAAAACCCCCAAACAAACAACAAAATTTGAATGTCTTTATTTTTTTTTTTAATATAAAATCACCCAAATCAACAGCCAGATCACTCCAGGCCAAACTCTACATTCATTCTGCACCGCACTGACGCCACCAGATCTCCAGAAAAGGATTCATTTATGTAGATCCAATTAAAAGAGCAGGGCTTTTGCACAGAGCTTTTAAACAACAAAATAAAGCTGCTTTTGAAAAGCTGCCATAAAGGTCCCTTTTATTTCATTCTCCACTTCTACTAGCACGATACAAGTAAAATTAGAACCTAAGCTGAAAAAAACTGTCAGAAAAAATGTAACAAGTGTAATATTTTTTAGCTCTATGGTATTTGGCATTTGTGGGATATGTATTTATTCAGGACCCACTGTAAGAGTTAAACTAGCAATTCCATACTATTTAGATTGGCAATATAAGAAATATTTTATTTTAGATATATATGGCTTATAAAATATTTACTCCAGCTTTTCAAAAATTCAGTGTGGGTTTGGCTAAGGGACCTCCCACACCTTCGACTCAGAGGTAATACTTTGGAAAGCCTAGGATCTACGTACAGAATGACTCTCCATCTTACTATTTATACTCCTGTATTACTCTAGGAGAATTTATACTGCTCCAGACCACAGAAGACCTCATTTTGGACCAAAACTCCAGTGAGCTATACACTGTACAAACATAAATGGTGCGGCTGAGTTTGCAAAAAGACAAAGAGAAGGAGCAAGTCGTACAAGGGCTTGAATCAGAGAATCACAGCATGTTGGGGATTGGAAGGGACCTCAAAAGATCATCTAGTCCAATCTCCCTGCCAGAGCAGGAACCTAAATGAGATCACACAGGGAGGCATCCAGGTGGGTCTTGAATGTCTCCAGAGAAGGAGACTCCACAACCTCCCTGGGCAGCCTGTTCCAGGGCTCTGTCACCCTCACTGTAAAGAAGTTCCTTCTGAAGTTTAAGTGGAACCTCCTGTGTTCCAGCTCACACCCACTGCCCCTTGTCCTACCATTGGGCATCACTGAGAAGAGCCTGGCTCCATCCTCCTGACATTCGCCCTTAACATATTTATAAACATTAATGAGGTCTCCCCTCAGTCTCCTCTTCTCCAAACTAAAGAGCCCCAGCTCCCTCAGCCTTTCCTCATCAGGGAGATGCTCCACTCCCTTAATCATCTTGGTGGCTCTGTGCTGGACTCTCTCAAGCAGTTCCCTGTCCTTCTTGAACTGTGGGGCCCAGAACTGGACACAATATTCCAGATGTGGCCTCACCAGGGCAGAGTAGAGGGGGAGGAGAATGAAATAAAAGCCAATTAAAATTTGTTTTGAAGCACTGATCACAGCCTATTATTTCACACACTGAAATCCACTCCATCCCCATCCACCCTCCGTACACGCCCAGCCAAGCACCCGTTAGAAAGAGGGTCTGCTGTACCTGAAGGGTGTGGAAAGCACGGTATTTGGAGTCTGAACAACCTGCTTCTGTGGTGTCACCCCCGAAAAGTCACTTTCATGCAAGGGAGTGTTAAGACCTCCTTTCAGTGGGGTATCCACATTAGTGAGAGCCATCAGATTCTGCGCTTCCTGTGTAACAGACAACACATGCAGTGCATCACTAAGACTTTCAGAGTCATACTCTACTATATATATTTAAGATTCAGTAGCAGTAAGAACAGCTGAAGAGTTATTTGAATATAAATCAGTTTGTGGAAAACGTTTAACACTTCTTAACCTTAACTCCCACACATTGGTATTTACAAACCCTACTGTTCCACTGAAAGCAATTTTAATCTGAATTTTCAGTAAAATACATTATAAATTGGAATTGCAAAAATGAGTGGGTTACTTAATGTTTTGACTTCCTTCAGTTTGCCAGACTCCATAAATCTGCAAGATTTATTAGTGACTGAATACTCCAGTCACCCTAAGGATCTTGATTTTCACTTGCATTCTGGAAATCCAACATTGATGAAGTTTATCCAAACTACACTTAAAAGAGAATGTTTCATAAGAGACAGTCAATATTCAGATTTTTGGTCCATGATTCAGTTGGGGCTTTTATGAATACCCCCCCATCTTTATTTTTTCTTTTTACAATGAGGGATTAAGGCACTCTGAAAATAAACTGAGATAATGAAACTACTGCATATAGCAATTATCTTCACACAAGACTATTAATCCATCTACAGAACTGTGTATATCCAGAATGCTGCAACATGTGATATCAGAGTACTCCACTTGAAGGTGAATGTGATCATTCCTGCAAACACTGCACAGAGACTTAAGTCATGATCTGTAGAGTCAAGAACTTTCTTTTTTCTCTTATCATGCAAAAAAACCTGTTGAAATACAGCTAATTATCAAAATAGGGGGTTTTGAGGGTGCAGTTTTGTTTGTCTGTTTCACACACCAGCGACACTGATTTCATTTAGCCATTTCCTCACACTCAACAAAACATTACCCAACACTACCAGTTTTTGAAAGAATCTAGAAACTCACACAATCGGTGCAACACAAATACAATTCAGAGGTTGCAAAGGCAGGTTTTTGACAATCTTAAGTGGTTTTAAGGCAATAAAGTGCTAGGAAAATATTATTACATTGTAGCAGTTAATTATTTCAAAATAAAAGCTGAACAACAAAACTAAGTAGGAAACAACATAAAAGACATTGTTTTAAGGACATAAACACCATATATATCTTCTGAGAGGCACCCAATACAAGGGGAAATTATATAAGACACCAGGAGAATGGTTAATGTTGCTAAACCATTGCTAAAAGTTGGACACAATGCATAATATATATATAAAAAAACCCAGTACCATAGTGTTTTCAAGCACGGTGACAACTGACCAGGTAGAAGTGGATCTGCTTCTTTGCCTCTCAGTGTTCAGAAATCATGTGTCAGTTCAAACTCCAGTACTGCACATATCTCAGAAAAGTTTCTCTGGTACTTACACCTTCTATTCAGTTGACCACTGAACAAAAACTAAAAGGCCATTCTATACATTTATACTTTACCTGCAGGATCCTGTCCTGTGCTGCTGGAGTTTTGGGGGTCCTTAGTGCTACGTTGTTGTTGGTCACACTATATTCAGACAGAAGAGTGCTGGAAGCTGAGTTTGTAATTCCAGATTCCTCAGCAGTCTGGCGTGCAATCTCACTTGCCTGGCCTACTTTTACAACTTCTTCAAGTTCTGCATCAGATATCTTTAAAAGGAAAACAAAACCAAACAATGCATAATCTTTAAAAAAAACAAAATCCTTATTTGCATGTCAGGAAGTACTTGCTATTTGTTTTAACAGCACTACATAATAGTCTGTTATCATTACTCACTTTCCCAGGTGTGGATTGCATTAGTGCCACTTAACACGCTCAAATCAACTAAAGAAAAATCCACCAGTTTCTAAAATAACATGGTGACAAGACACACACATTTACATCCTGCAGAAAGCTCAAACATGTGATAATAAAAATATACTTCCCTCAACCTTTCCCTCCAACTCTACTTTAAAAACCATTCCAAGATAAAAACCACTCTCACTTACACCTATTGGTTTTGGTCAGCTCATGTCTTCCAATAAAGAGAAAATTACAAGGCATAGTAAGATAAAATACAACCACAAGATCCACTGGATAAAACAGAAATCATTGATTGGCATTGGCCTTGTAAGTGGTTTATTGATCAATTCACAGCTTACCTGAGGAGCTGGAAGCACCAGTTTACTTCTTTTTTTGGTAAACTCTGACACTCCACTGGTTTGTAGAATAGCTGAAGGCAAGTCTGACTCTTTTTTCCGTTTCATATGTTGTTTGTCTTTTTTGCGCTCTCTTCCCTCCCTTTCACTGTCATTATGGATAAGAGAATCATTTTAGAAAAAACTACAAAGTAAAACAAACAAGCAAAGAGTAAAAAGCCTGTAACATAACCCAAAAGTTGGATACGCTGAAATAAAACATGTCGCAGGAAAAGTGAACCACCTTGTGGTGCAAAAGTTAAGTGACTTGATGTGGTCTGCAGATCTTACAGCAGCACCTACAACAAGGCAGTGTAATGCTTGTAACTTCTGGAAGCAACAGGTGGCTGCTTCAGCTACAACCAGGACAGTCACTGGAGCAAGAAAAATATGTCTGTCCAAGAATCTAGACAGCAAGAATCAGAGGATGTGAACAGTCCCTTTTCCTCCAGCAGCTGCTAAGGGAAGAAGAACATTCTTTGTGGGATACAGGAAACGAGTTCTCTTCAGTATTTAATGAAAATGGTGTTTTCTTTAAACAGCAATGGATTCAGCCTTTGAAATCATATTTAGTAATCCATGGCAGTTTGAAGCTCCTGCCAGACCCTCTGAACTAAGAATCATACAGCAAGAATTAATTAGATACCAAGCTAATAAACCAACTCATACATGGACTGGACCTACCCCCTCAGTAAAAAGCAGTTGGCAGAAGTAGTGGCAAATGCAACTGCACAGTAAAATCTGTGCCATACTGCTGCTGATGAAGATGGACATTTAATTTCTCAACTGCATGTTTTAGGGTTTTTTGGGGGAAGAGGGAGAAATTCAGCATTTAAGGAGATTTTACTTAAGAACAATTCCATCAAAAGTAATACTACAAGTAAAATGTACTCCTGTAAGTTATCTTAATAAGGTTATGACTTGGGGAAAGAACTGCAAATACAGAAGCAAATCTATGGCTAAAAGAAAATGAACCTCAAAAAACTTAAAGATTTCCATTTAAAGAGCAAGGAAGTTTATCCTCATGGAGAAAGGATCAACTAGACCTTTTAGAAAGATAAAAAATAGAGGAGACTTAAAAAGCAGAAGCAACCTGCACTAGTATCTGTCCCACAGAAAATACAACTCCTGCTCACATCATATTTCAGATGTTTCCAGGACTTAACATTTATAAATATATAAATATCAATATAAAAATATATATA
>NW_010340946.1:0-29955 GCF_000700745.2 Antrostomus carolinensis
GGAAAAAGTAACTTTTCGTGCCTTTTTTTGGGGTGCGGGAAGGGCGGGTGTTGTAGGTCTCCGTGCTTCCCACCGGTACGGTGTGGGACTAATAACCTCCGCGACAGAACATCACTTTAAACCGAAAAGCTTGCCAAGGTTTAAATGGCTTTCTGTGGAGAGGAAGAAGAGACCTCGGCAGAGATTAAAGCCAAGTCAGAGCTGTGTCAGGGGGCTTGGATAGCCTGGGATTAATAGTGCTAATTACACCGAGACAGAAGGTAGAAAGCGCTTTGCTGCTGGTTTTAGGCCTGAAGACCTCAGTGCAGGAGAGGGAAGACGCAGTTGATGGGAGTGCCCAGTGCTATGCCACCAGTATCCCAAGCAAGATAAACTGGGTTAGTTCTTGCACGAATTGTGCTGGCGACCTGTGCTCAGGTGAACTGTGCATAATTATGCTTCAGAATTGCATGAGCAGTAAGTTTATGCTTGAGCAGAACCAGCGTTGCAGTGATAACTTGCTGCCCTTAGTTTCTTCTTTGCAGTAGTTTAGTTCAGGAGTTCCTGAATGTGATCTTTAACCATCTAGGTTGCCTCCTTTTCTAATATGATGTTCCTGGAATACAAAATAAACTATTTTGTGGTGGTTTGTGCTAGATGTGGGTGTATTAGGAAAGATCACTCGTGTGTGCGTTGCCTTTTGTCTACAGCTGAAGTGTTTGCTGGTGAAAATACAGCACTTGTTCCTACATCTTCAGACTAGATGTGGCCGACTCTTAAACCAGCGGTCAATATACTGTAAGTTTGACCCCCTCAATCTGATGTGGAGTGAATATTGAATATCTGTAGGGTGGATATTGATGGCTGGGGTTTTTCCTCCAGCAGGTTGAGCAGCAGAAATGCAGTATTTGTGTGGCATGTGAAGGAGATGATGTTGCCATGTACTGCAATACTTGTAAGTCAGAGGGCTGTGCTCTATTATTATGTGGTCTTAATGAGAATATAAATGACAAGCGTGCATTGATTTGTTTTGTAACAACCACAAAGCACGGGTGGTCTGTTTACTTTGTGAAAGTAAAAGCTGAAGTGTCAAAAAATGCCACTGTAATTACAAAGAAAGTCAAATCCAGGACTTGAGCAAGACCGTTAGATGACTCAAAATGCCTCATTTACACAGTTGTACTTATTTTGTGTGAATTATGCTGTAAAGCAGAAGAGAATCAAGGTGTAGCTTAACCACAACTCACAATATGTTAAAATGCTGGTTTTCTTACAAAAAGTATTTTGGGCTTTCTGAAGTTGCTATGAAATAATTGACATTTGTTCTGTACTTTTTTACCCAGGGTGGGTGGATCTGTCTGTGTGTGGAAAAAAGACTTGCCTGTTTTCCTCGTTGTAGTGGGAATGGATCTTGAGTCATTTGTGTGTTACTTGCTTGTTCTCAGCTATTTCCTGATCAGTTTCTCGCCTGACCCAACCCAGTATTGTCCCACTGATGCTCTTCATGCTTTACCCTTTAAAACTAGGGGTTCTATTTTTGTGAATTTGGGGACGGAGGGTTATGGCTGGAAGAGAGAGCATTGACATTTTGAAAAGGGAAGGGGCAGAAGGCCTCAAGGACCCTTTCTTACTCTGGTCCAAGTTGTGGCTGCTGTTAGCAACTATATGTCTAAATGGAAGCATCCTTCTTGCTGTTTGAGAAAGAAACTGAGGACATCCATCTGCCAGGCCAGAAGTTTGGGTAGCATCACTTACTCAGCCTATTTTTCAGTGAGAACTTCAGCTGTTTGGGTTTCTTATGTGAGAAGGGAAGGGCTGCAGAAAAACCTGCAGAAATAGTAGGAAAACAGGTCACTCACTCCCAGTAACCCAACAGTTTGTGTGGATGTCTCTGGAGAGCAGATTGTATCGATCTGCTTCTTGGTGTTGCCACTCTTTGCTGAACAAGTGTCACCACTGATAGAAGTATGGTGATCTTTCTTATTCCTAACTGCTTCGGTAACGTGCTGGTTTGCAGGTACAGCTTTCCATGCGCTTTCCATCCCCTTCTGGTATGTCTCATGTTAATTGGTTGTGCTTTCTTAGTGTTTTGGTGTGAGAAACACCCTCTGTGTTTTGATTTCATATTGCTGAGAAATTAACCTTCAAGTGCAAGTGTGTTAAATCAGGCAGCAGTAATAGTTGCTTCTGTTCTAGATCTCTACCCTTCAAGCTGGTGTTGCATTTATCCGATACATGATTTAGGGTGAGATCTGGTTTATTCTTTTCTAGTCCTACCCTTCACTTGTGGCCTCTTGGAAAGTGTAGGAAGGATAAGTTCTTATCGTACTGCCAAGGGCAGCAGCCCATGTCTCTCATCGCCTCAAAGTGCTTAATATACAAAAAAAACCCTGGAAACTCAAGCTTATAAACAATAGTGAATTTATTAAGGATTATCAAACAGCTCTAAGGCTTACATGGTCACACAGCAAAACTTCTCTGGGTGCTGCCTTCTGTTCAGTCAAGTGCTTCAAAATCCAGCCAAGTCCTAGGGAAGAAGGCTGGAAAAAAATGAGGTGTTGGCATGTTAGAGCACTCAGTTTAGCACCAAAAAAAACCCCCAAAGTCTTTTCTGTGGTTGGTTAGTATCTCTTACCCTTCTACTGAATGTAGCCTTAATACTGATGTTGGTGAAAGACTAGGGTTTCTTCAGTGCATTCTCTCTGTTAAAAAGACCATTTTGAGCTTTTTTTGTTGTTGTTGTACACAGGATATATTTTCAGCACAATTTTGACTAGAGATCAGTGTTGCTTAATTGCTTTGCTCACCACCATCTGACAGGGATCTATATTACCCTCTTTGGAAGAGATCCCAAACTTGTGTTACAAATAGCATTGATTTGCTCTTGAAGTTCAAAGTAGCAACAAAGACAGGCATTGTTCCTTCAGTTATGAAACGTGCTTTTAAATTTGCTTTAAAATTTAAAATTAAAAAGGAGTCAAACATATTAATGGCACTAGTAAACCTGACAGTGTCAGTTATTTTTAATCTCGAGCTGTGATGTCTGGTACTGTGATACATTTTGTCCTGATAGAGGAGGATTGTGTACTGTAGTCTTCTTTTTTTGTGAGCTATTATGTAAAAAGAGGAGAGAGAAACAAACTGTTTTACCAACAATTACCTGTTAAACACAAAACTTAATTTGGGGCTACATCTGTACTGTAAACTTTGTAGTTTAGGAAGTTAATAGACTGTGCTGATTGAAACTAAGAGAACAGCAACAGTTTAATGTAGTTGTGATGGCAAACACCTCTGTAGGTGCATCTTAAACTGGGAAGAAACTCCCTCTGCAGAAATGAGCTGGAGAGCTTTGTGTAGACTACTTGAGAAGTCTTCAGCATGTCGACCAGCCCTATAAAAGAGACTCTTGGTGAGGGAAATGAACAGGGGAGAGTTCTTTATTTTTTTCCTTTGCAATAAAGCTTCTGTTTCCATAAACTAATAGCATTCCCTCTTGACTTGGACTTGAATGCCTCTGAGCACAAGAAAAACTCCGCACCCTCAAGAAGTGAAATGCTACCTCTAAGCTCTTCAATGAAGATTATTTTCTGTTGAATGTGTATTAATACTTTCTTTGCATCAGAGGAACTGTGTTATTCCAGAATTGGTGTCAACATCTCTGGTACTTGTGAGCTGCTGCAGTGTCTGCTCCTTTCATGGGCACTGCTGGTACCAGCAACGTGTCGGTGCCTTCATCCACGTGGCTTGGTTTCACTGTGGTACTAAGGACTCTTCTTCTCAGGGAAGACCACAGTACCTGTGGCTTGTTAACAATAAAATCAGAGATGGAAAACTTCTGTTGTGTAATAAAACTGTTTTTTCTTCTGGACAGCAGGATGCCTCGCTCTTGCAGAGGGGATTTATGGCAGTAAGAAATAAGTTGTGGGAGCGTGCTAACTGTACACAAGTGTATTATCTCTCTGCCTTACAGTGACTTGACAAAGATTCACCGCTGCTTCTGCCAGATGATTAGAGTGTAAGTGGAGTAAAAGAAAAGGAGCTGTGTGCAATAGGGATTCCTCCTGTCTTTAGTTTTTAAGTTGTAAGTCTTGCTATCTGTACTGTTATACCATTCGCTGCTCGATTATCTGTTCTTCTGTATGTTGCCCTGGTGACTTGGAAAGAAGGGCCTAAAAATGATTGAAGGCTATTCTTTTCTTGTATCCCACATCTACAGCTTTTGAGGACAGTTAGAAGAGCAGTGGCCTAGAAAGATCAGGAAAATCCAGGTAGCAGAAGAAAGAAGCAGAGTCTTGATCAGAGTATTTGTGCCTGAAGACAGCACAGACAGGTTCTCTGTACTCAGGTGCTCTCTGAGATAGAGCAAGTGGCTACAGCTGTAAACTGGAGTGTCTAATCCAATGTAAGAGCTTTCACACTTGCAAATTCTACTTCGTAATGTCAATTAATCCATTATAAACACCACAGATTTATGCTGCCTTGTGCAGTCTTCATCTGACCAGGATGGGTAGTTGGAAAGTCGGTTGTATTAAGACAGCACAGTAACTATGCAAATCCAATCTTTTCAAGTATATGCCATACTGATGGTTTGTAACAAAGAGTACAAGAGAACTTCTCAAGGTCTGCACGCTTCTAGTACAGAAGGACTGTGTGTCATGCATTTATTTTATTAAGCTATAACTGTCAGGGGCTTAAAATAAAACTAGGGATTTTTCCACGTGTTTTGGATGTAGGATTTTTGCCGTGTTATCCCAGCTGTGATTTTGAAAGCTAGAAGAAAAGTAATGTCCTGCTGTTTTGTTCTCTTCCATTCTGCATTTCTAGAAGTGTCTTTAAGAAATTTCCTCACGAGGCCTTAAAGACACTGTCCAGTTCAAGATAGGCTGTGGTGAAATGTGAGTAATATTGTTATGCAGAGAAGTCCCAGCCTTGAGCTAGAACAGCTAAGGACTAGGTGTGAAAAAAGCACACTAGCGTTCTAGTTGTGAGTCAGTAAAAATGCAGTGCTAATTTTTCAGCTGTTGGACTAAATCTTTGTTGCTTTTGAACGGGGATGCATTCTCATAGAATGTCTCAAGTTGGAAGGGACCCATAAGGATCATTAAGTCCATTAATTGCAAGGAATGTGTCTTGTAGTGGGAGCAGTGAGAAATCATGCAGTGTATTTAACTGTCAGCCTGACTGGTGCATAATGCCGTTGAATCAAGAAGAGTGCTGCTGCCTTTGCCTAGCAGACCTTTGTAGAAAAAGGTAGCTAATTATTTTTATTCTAGGTGCTTTTTGAAACTTCCTACTTAGAGTAAATATTTCTATAAAAAGGAAGAACACTGGAAGATCTTTAGCTGCTGTAGCCATAAGGAATGCTTTCCCCATCCTTCCGTTTAGTCATCTCCCGTGAAGAGTCTCCTGCCTTTATAAGGCAGTCTTCTCCCTAGAAACTCTGCTGCAACTTCTCACCTTTCACAGCCTGCACGGTGTGTATATTCTGTTTTTTAACTGAGCTCACAACAGGTGTTTCCCTTGCATTACATTCCCTGCAAATTCTTGGCTTCACAAACCATTTTCCCTACTTTGAGGGAGCTGAAAATAACTCGGAACCAGTAAACGAGACACGGCCAGTCCCATTGGGCAGGAAATATTCATGTGTTCCTTACTGATTTCTATTTATAGCTGTAACATTACCTATGGGGTCCCAGATTGTTCTCCCCAGATAAATCTAGGTCTGTCTGTGAGCCACTTGCATTCAGTTCACTGCTTACTTGTGAGACTTCAATATTATTTCATGCACTAACCAGAGATGAGCAGTACCTCTGCTAAACCAGAAGTTAGCTGGGAAAACAATTAGTATAACATAGTCTGCAGGTAAAAGAATATCTCCATTAAATATTAACTTGTAATATTCATTAGTATAGTAGTGGAAAGGTACTGTTAGTTTGAAATGTGAGTTTCCAGGGCTATCATAATTGTAGAAAAGGCGTCAGGACTGGATGAGAGCAATTTACAAACTTCTCGGGTGTCTTTTTCCCTTATGTCTCCCTGGTTCTGAAAGTGCTCTGTTGTATTACTGAAATGGTCACTGTTAAGGCTTTTCTACTGTAATGCAAAATAACATTAAAAAAATTGCAGTCTTGCTTCCTGAAGTGTCCTGGTGTAGTTAATTATTGATTTCTCAGAGAAAATGCCAAATAAATGCAGTGTTTTTAAACCTGTGTTACTTTAGCAAACCACAGAATTTGTATCAGTTGGGCAGTTACTTTCCTTTGGTCAGTACGATGTGTGTGTGAATACCGGTTTGTTCTTATGAGAGCATTCTTTTTCTGACAAGGATTTTACTGAGGGACAAGAAGAGTAGATCAATCTCAAGGTCCCTAAAGTAAAATGAACTGTTACTTCCCTTAGGGAAAAAAAAGAGTTGAGCATTCTAAAAGGGTGGCAGTACTCCTTCCTTGTGTCTCTCTGCACGTTACCCTCTTCTACATCAGTATTCAGGGAGGCTGATATGTTAAGATGCTTCTCTGACTGGAAACTAATCTCTTTTTTTGTTTTTTTTTCCTAAACCTTTTCTTCCTCTCCTAAGGTTAGTTTTCAGGTAAATGAGTTCCTGTTTGAGTAGCTACATGAATAATGTTAATAGCACTATGGAGCTGGTGAGAACATAAAAGCTTAGGGAACGCTCTTCTTGGTGGCAGCAAGGGCTTAAATCAATTGAATGTAAACATGTAGTAATGTGATTATTAGTGGAAATTACTCTGCAAATAATTAGCAATTTTTCTGATGATGTATCCTTCTGCTTGAACCGTTTGGAAAAACGGCAGAATGTCTGAAAATAGGAGGTGCTGTGACTAGGCTGGGATCTCGGAGCAGGTCATGGCCTCGGAGCAGTGTCACAGTTGCTGTCCTCCTGTGTTACATTTAGCTCATGGCTTAACTATAAATATACTTGTAGTGATCTGGATATTTATGAATAACTCAGAATTTAGAATTTTCTCTAAACCCATGTTTTGTCTACTTAAGAGAAGCGCTGGCTCTGTCATAGTGTGAACGTGAAGGTAGGTGGTATTTTGGGTGCCTGGCTGAATCCAGCAGACTGATTCAAGAGAGTTTTCAGGAAGCTTGGTTCACGCATGGTGGCCTACATAGCTTTGCCGTATTTCACTGGCAGTTTCCATCTGTTCCATCTACTGGATGTGGGCCCAGAGCAAGCATACTTGAAAGAGTAAAATTCGTAAGAGAATGCAGTTTTTAGATAGCTGTGTATACAAGTTTGAACTCGGTGTTGTCCGATCTGCATATTCTGCAATCATTGCTGACCTATTAAACAACTTTAATGTGGGTTTCTGCTAGTGGAACACTGCTGAAGTAATCTTGTGCATCATTTTTAACCCATGTGTAGTCTTCTACAATCACTGATAAGGTTGTGAAACTTACTTGCTGGGTTCATTTTTTTTCATGCCCTCCTTAGCAATTTTTCCACTCATCTTGCAATTATCCAAGAATTAGACTGTGTCCTTCCCTGTACTAAGCTTTATAATGAATGTGATTTAAAAAAAACCCAAAAAAACAATTTATTTCTGCAATCCTGTTTATACTGGAGACCGTTACATCAGTGAGACTGCTTAAAGAAGAGCTGTTGCTCCATGACTCTGCAGAAAGCACTTCAAATAGTTGCACTCTAGGAGCTTCCCTGCGCCTGAGACAGCATGTAATAATTTTAAGTAGTTTATTTTTTGAGTTAGAATGAAGAGTATTAACTGTAAATGGCTGAACAACAGTACTAAAATTTTAGCATTTGGAAGGGGGGGGAAAATCACAATTTTGTCTGAAATTAGTTTACTGTTATTCTGCCAGCCCAGGGAAACTGGTCAGGGTGCAAGTTCTTCACGCGACCCACAAAGCTCTGTCTCTGACTGTGGAAAAAGAGCATTGAACACACACATCTAAAGCAAAAAAACCCCCCCAAAACCCCCACACTACAAAACAGAATTTACATACAATTTTCAAGACTCTGAAGAATGTCAGAAATTAAAGTGGAATCAAGAGAGGAATGACTGTCATAGATCAAATTCCTTCTTACTCTGAACATGCAAAGAGTAAATCCATGAAGGCAGAATGTAAGCATGCAGAAAACTATTTTTAAATGATCCAGGTCTGGTAACTCCAGCTCTTCAGAATATATCTGCATGTTTGTTTGTTGTTTTTTTTCCTTTCTTAACTGTCCAGGTTAGAAGGGTGCTCATTGAACATTTTTATCATCAGTATCCAGTGACTGAATCACTCTTGTCCCTTTTCAACACTGAAATGTGTGAATAGTTGGGACTTTTACCTGAGAAGTCTCTTAGTACTTCTACAGAAAGCCCAGAATTTGTGTGAAACATGTTGGCATAGAGGTGACCTGGAGACTGAGGTTTTTTGTGTTGGTTTTTTTAACTACATTTTACAACCTTAATGTTCCTTCAGTCTAAAATTTCCCAATTTAAAGAACTTTTCTTTTATATCCTTCTTCATAAACCAGCAGGGAGTTATTCCGGAAAGGCTTTGTTCCATCCAGTGTATCTTAGCAGGTCATGCCAAACTGGATAGAGATGGGGTTGGTTTTTTTTACAACGAGGTGTTTTGTGTCTACTTTGTGGATGAGCTCAGGTTACAGAATTAACTCTGTGGTTTCAAGTTAGTGTCAGGTGTGGTAAGTGACAACTAGCTTGCTTTTCAGTCAGTCTCCTCTCTGATGATATCCAGGTGTTGCTGGAACTCCAGGCTGTAACCTCCCTGATTGTCATGTCTAATCAAGTCTTAATGGGTCACTGCTTTCCATCAGATATAAAAGTGAGGGCTAATAACTTTCATTAGACCAACAAATGTACTTGGGGAAGAATGAAAAAGCTTCTGGGCATACTTGTATCTCTTGTTTCTGTTAATAGACTGTCTCGAACAAAACCATGTTAGTACTACAGCTCCCTGTCAGCTGGATGAATCTCATCTGCTGATTTAGCAGGGGGCTGCTCCCTTTGTAAGGAGCCTACAGGGGGTTTGAGGGGGGTTGGAACTAGATGATCTTTAAGGTCCCTTCCAATCCTAACCATTCTATGATTCTACATTCAAAAAGCCCCAGGTGGGCACTGCTCTTGCTATTTAAACTTGTCTGAATCTCTTCTAGGAAAGGAAAGAGATTAGAAATGGGAGTATTTGCTGGTTCTGGTCTCGGGTAGGTATCCAGATCCTCAGATATACCTAATCCCCTCCAATGTCATCCTTTCCTTTGTTCTGTGAGCCAGCTTTCTTGGTTCATTTGTAATTTCTGGTTGGGCTGCATGTGCTAACCTGCAGCTCTGACGTATTTACTGGTCTTGTCTGTGTCTCCTTTTTTTTTGTTGTAGCCAGATAGTGTCATTTTTTTTAAATGAGCTGATTTTTGAGATTTGGAAGAAATCTGACTGGTAAGAGATGAATGGAAGAAATAATGAATCAAAACAATGACTCCAGCTGAATGACTATAGCTGGTTTTTGTTCAGTTCTAGGTAAGGTAGATGGTTTGTTGGATGCCTCTCTGCTGCTTGATTTTTTTTGGGGTACTGTTTCTTCTGCACAGTATTTCTGGATGGGTATCTAGCAGTAATTGTTCTCATTGTGTCCCTGCCTCATTTGGTGGTGGTGCTGTTGGTTATGAGCCATTTTTGAAGACTAAGCTGAAATGTTAGAGGTTTTTAGATGTATTTATTAATATTTCTTACTAGGCATATGAAGGGCTTTTACCATGTGGTCTGGCTTAGCACAGGTTTTAGCTTTGACTTACAGATGCTGTTCAAAATGCTGAATTTGGTGATTTGCATTCTCATAACCCCAGAATATCTGTAATGAGGTTGTCTCTCTCTTGCCCCACCCTGCTGAATATGAAGGTACTCACCTGAGTCACTTGAGCTTGTTGAGGCTTGAGCCGGTGGAGTGAAGTGCTGTGAGAACTCATCTGTGAAAGGGGAGATTCTGTGTTAAAGCTTGTAATGCACAGCTAGGTATTTAGCTGCAAGTTTACAGACAACACAGTTGGTTTACTCGTTTAAAGGGTGGCCTTCCTGTTTTCACACAGTACTATAAGGTGGTGGTTTCGTTTTGGTTTATTAAAGTGTTTATAAGTGTTTTCTAGGCTTGTTTCAGGCAGGATGTGCCCAGTCATCCACTACATGTGGGCAGCTGTTGCTGTATGTGATGCAACTTTCCAGGTGGGCAAAATGCCATTTACATGTTCCCAGACTTGCATTTTCTCATTATTGTTAATAGAACCAATGTTTTTATTTAAATCAAGTTCATCTTGGTTTTAGGTACAAGGAAAACTTACTAGGTTGACTCGTTGGGAATACTTGAAATTAATAATCTTGTTAATGGAGCGATATTTTCTGCAGTTCATGAAACACGTGCAGTATAATTATCCACTACCTTGCAGGACAAAATCACTTCCTAGTTTGATATTTTTTTTTAGTAGAAATGTATGTAGTCCTTTTTCTAAGTAAATAAAATAAGAAGTTTTCTTGCTTTGTAAATTCCCATGTTTTATTCTGAAACACAACCTCTTTATTTTCTAGTTGGCAAAAATTTCTTGAGAAGGAAGTAACTTTATAATAAAGCAGACTCATTTCAACACATCAGTTCTACTTGTTTAGGGTGTGTTGGCTACATGCAGTATTTCTAAGCCAAGCCAAAAATGGAAAATAAAAGGGTGTTAAATATTTCTGTGGGCATCATGAATTAAGATAAAATGAAGGTTGCTTAACTTCTGAATTATAACTTCCATGAAGGTTTTAAATGTGTTTTAACAGATACAATTTATTTAAATTTAAATGTGTTTTAACAGATACAAATTTGCTCTTTTAACTTGATTTAACTTCCTGTGTGGAAAAGCAGTCTTGCAGTGACAAACAGTAAAAAAAATAAAAATAAAAATAATTTTTTTTTTTTTCTGCAAACAAATCTGAGTGTGCATAAGAGAGATCACCAGGCTGATGGTCCCCGGTGTTAAGAACAGCTATTAATGTTAGTGTAAGCAGATTTTGAGGAAAGAGGAAGCAAATATAGGAATAAGGATGGTGCTTATACACATAATAAAACTTTGCTAGCACATGCATCGTCATTTCCTGTCTGGCTATAAAAAAGGAAATATAATTATTTTCCATTATTACTAAGAGCTTGGTATTTTTATAAAAATACTGTACACGATAGTATCTTATGTAGAATCACTGTTTATAATTGAACTGTAGCTCTAAAAAAACAACAACAAAAAAAAACCCCACACAAAAAAAACCCCCAAGAAACCCCAAAACATAAAGAACTTGGATCTAGGGAATTCCATATATGCCTGACCTCAAGGAGTAACTTATCATTCATCCAGATAAACGTCTGTGCCCTGTCTGCTGTGACTTTTCAGTTGCCTGTGGCTGCAAACGTTATTGCCTGCTCTTTAATCCCTGGCTAATAGGTCTTGTCCTGTGGGTTGTATATAATAGTTTCTTCTACTTCTGGACTTAGCACACTTTTATTATTAGGTGTGGATGTGGTTTGTTTGAGTCTGACTTTTTTACAGCCAAAAGTTCTAGTCCTAGTCATGCCAAAAATCAATATGTGTGATTTGGTGGTATCACAGTTCAGGCCAGAAGATACTGCTGATCTGTCTCGGGTTAAGACAGAGAAACACCGACGTGTTCTGCATGGTGTGAGATTTGGACCTGAGGACACCTGACTCCCAAGTCAGGGTGCCCTTCGTGGACTGCTCAGAGCCTGAGTGGGAAAGAACTTCTGCTTTCTGGAGAGATTGATTTGATAACCCAATCACATTTCCTTTTTCACTGCACTGAAATGGGCAACTTTGTGCAAAATTGTGTCTTCTGCCACTACCTTTGAAACTAGTTTCACATAATCACAGAATGGGGGATTGGAAGGCACCTCAGGAGATCATCCAGTCCAACCCACCTGCCAGAGCAGGTTCTCTACAGCAGGTTGCACAGGAAAGTGTCCAGGTGGGTTTGAACATCTCCAGAGATGGAGACTCCACACCCTCTCTGGGCAGCCTGTCCCAGGGCTCCGGCACCCTCACAGTGAAGAAGTTTTTCCTTCAGTTTGTCTGGAACTCCTGGTGTTCCAGTTTTTGACCACTCCATGTTTGCTGCTTCTATTATGTTGATCAAGTACTCTAGGAGTCAAACTAGACATCTGTTAAATGAGCTGTGAAAAAGGATGTGAGGCTTGAAGATCAAAGGCTGTTGTAATGGGGCAGCCAGACTGCACATGCAAATCGAATCCATCCAGAGCTTTTTGTTCCTAGCAAAGTGAAATGAGAAGATACACTTCTTTTTCCCTATTTCTCTTAATTCTGCAATCCACTATCCTGGATCTTGTTCTCTTTAAAAATAATGCACACAATTTTACTAGCTAGATGGAGGGAGAGTTGGTTTTACCTCTTTGATATTGCTGACCAAACAGTGAAGTAGATCTAGTCTGTATTGGCTCAAATAAGAGGGATGGATAATGCATCTGAGCTTTGATATGTTTTGGATGAAAAATAGTGCATCATTACAAAAGGATGTTGCTGAGATGAGGTTTCTCGAAGAGTATATCTAAAACTGACTGTCCTGTCATCCTTTTGCTAGTGTATGCCCAAGTATATGGACTTCTTACATGCAAAAAAAAAATAAGACAGGACCTTATTATTGGCCTGACCTGTGATACCATCAAATCATACGTGTTGATTTTTGGCATAACTAGGACTAGAACCTTTGTCTGTAAAAAAAAAAAAAAAAAGTCACAGACTCAAACCACATCCCACAGCTGTGGGAACCACTAATCCAAATTGGATCCATGTTCCCACTGAAAATAATAATGTGGCTGCTTACAGGAACTATTCCTGTGGCTTGTTTCCCTAAGATCCTTGGAGACTAGTGATGTGGGTGGAGTGCACAGGATATGAAGTAAAAATACTGTGGAGATAAACCTGTCCAAAAAGGAGTCTAGTCTTCAAGGAAGACAATGGTTATCATATAGCCATGGGCTACTCATTAACTCGGGGTTCCTAAAACAAATATTATTCTAGAGTTACAGCCAGCTACTAACATGAAACTATTACTTACTTTATAATCTCATTTTGGATTTTCTTCTTTGCACCAATTTTTTTTGGAGTTGAGTAGTGAAATGACAATGTGAGGATCACAGCAGGCGCTGTCTCAGACCTCCAAAGAAAGAAAGAATTCTCCAATATGCTCTTGTTGCATAAAATCAAATCCAGAAGAACTTCAGATTAACTAGGTTTCAATAAATACTTGTTCTGCTTCATCATGTGGAAAAGCAAGTTCAAAAATGGGAGGAGAATGAGGCAAAAGTGGATTTAAAGGCAATTGACTTGCCAACGTACTTTTACAATAAAGAACAATTTTTGTGTCTTCTTCAGTGCTAGAAGGTTGGAATACTAATAAATAGGAAGAATTCTTGTATACAGCCCATAGTTGAGCTATGGGCTTTAAATTGTGTGATTCACTAAGGTAAATCATACAGTTGTGTGAAGATTAACCACATCAGTGAGAGTACTGGCCATGAGAATACTGATTTTCAGTCCATGCATCAAAGCTGGTCAGAGCCGGGAAGAAATTTCTCTTGGGATCTGGTGCTGGGCAATTAGCTGCATTTCCAGGGATTTATGAGGTCTCCTGAATCACTTCGGTGTTGGCCATTGTCAGCAATGGAATATTGGGTTTAGTAGGCTGGTTTTTTTGCATTATGCATGGTCCTGTGATGTGAAGGTGGATACCAAGAAGGTATTTACATAACAGAGCAGTAAAGCTTAATCTTCTCTTCTGTTTGCAAATACCTCCCCCTTTCAACGTACAGGAAGTTGAAATGCTTCATGGAAGTCTGATTTTTTTATTTTTATAGAGGGACAAAAATATAACTCCCTTCTAAAATAACTAATGTAACACTCATTTCCAAAATCTGTACTAAAGGTATTAGTTGGTGATTTGATTTTCAGTTTGGAAGACTTTTAAGAGGTGCTAATGGGATGCTTTTCCTCCTGATTTTTAAGTCTGTCTTACAGAAAGATTAAGACATTGATATCTCTTCTTCTGTGTTTTAAATTAATACTTTTTTTGGACTAAGATCAACTTTTTCAGCTATATTATTCATGAAGTCAGCTGTCTGGTTAGCATATTTCATTCTTGCATTTATTTCGAGGCCCTAAATTACGGCATCTGGTTCCTAAGGATGACAAAGTCACTCTTTTTTTCTGGTATTTACTGTTCCCTATTGTTGAAATGTCAGCTTGGGGACTGTGACTGTCATTAGACATATGTTAATGGTTGTAGTAATAAGTTTTAATGATATTGATAATGTAATGATAATGAAGGAAAAGGATGAAATGGGTTATTGGGGGAGAAGATTTGAAATTCCATGGAATTAAAAGTATCTCAGGATGTTAACAGTGAATCACAGTGGTGCTCCTCCTTTATTACTAGTTTTTTAGAGGTGAAAATACACAAAATGCACCAACTTTTGTCATCCTTCCCCAGAAAGAAGTAGGAATTAAGATGGATTATATTTTAAGATGAACAAGAATAGAATGTAAATATAGATACAAGACCAGACCACTTGGGTATGTATATAAGTTGTATTATTGATCTCCTGTTGTTTTTCTAATCTGTACTTGCTTATTTTTTTATTATAGCTCTTTCTCAAAAACAAATATCTACTTGGGTCAGGGTTTTGTTTTCAGAGATGCCAGATGGTACATTGGCCTTGGTCTTGAATCTGCAGCGCTTCCTGAACAATTTAAATACTTAAAACTTGCATATTCCTCTTGGCTATTCTGAGCTGAAGCTTCTGAAGTTTTAATAGACTCTTGTCAAGTCTGAAGGGTTTGTTTCAGTCTATTAATTTTATTTATTTTTTTTTTAAACTAATTCCAGTATAATGTTCATGTTTAAGCAGTTTGATAATTATAATCCTTCAGTAGGAATTATTTTAGCATCTGGAAATATGAAACAAAAAGATCATGGATTGAAGGTGTTTTCCCTAAATGTAATTGCCACTTAAAATTACATAGATTCTAAAGTGAATTTTCTCTCCCCCAAAATGCTAATAGTGAGGATCCTTGACAGAACAGAATAATGATTACTTATTTTTAATCTCATTAGGTGGGTGCTTTACTTGTTGGTGGGGTTTTTTTGTGGGGGTTTTTTATTAATATGCACAAGTGATCTCAGCATGTGATCGAAATACACTTTGTATTTTTAAAGTTTTATGATTAGGAACATGCTAGCTTTATTTTATTTATGTAGTATAAATGCAGGAGAAAAATCTTGATCAGGAGACATATAAATAGTGTGTGTATATATATATATATGTAGATTAAGAAAATCTGATTCTGTTGGGTACTGCAAGAAGTAACATACGAGCAAGCTCGTTCAAACAGCTCATCAGTTGAATGCTGCCTCTGCTTTGTCGGTATCATGCTGAGAATAAATCAGGTTTGTGTAGTGACTGGAAATGACCTTTTTATATTCCTTGGAACTGTTTTCACTTTAGGCTTTTGAGAACGCACTGCCCTTCCCTGGCTTCATTCTTCAGTAGGTTTTCAATATAATTGTTATGAAAACATTGTGTACACGTTATTGTCCGTGTAGGTTTTATGAGAGTTCGAGTTGGTTTAGCTGACTTGGTTCAAAAGAGAACTAAAAAGTAAAGTATGACAGCATCCAACACTTGAATCTTGTACTTCAGCTCTTCCTGGTGAGATTACACTTCCTTAAAAATACAGCAGAACTCGACTTGTTCAAGTACTACAGTCTCCAAAATCTTTGGGAGAAGATTAAGTGCTTTATTGTCTAAAGTACGACCTCATCATATGCCAAGGGAGCAAGTGGGGCTGCAGCAGCTCCTATGAGCCTATATTATGGAAAGTTGTGCAGATTTTATAAATGCTGTGTCTACTTTATCCTTTTTCCTCTAGAAGGTGTATCTTTTACCAAAACAAGTCAATGAAGATGTTGCTGATAAATGATTTTGGATAATTTTGAAAATGATGATTTTGGATAATTTTGGAAATGATGATTTTGGATAATTTTGGAAATGATGATTTTGGATAATTTTGGAAATGATGATTTTGGATAATTTTGAAAATAGTTCACATATGGGAGTGGAAGGGAAATAAGAATACAGTGCCTGCTTCCTCAGGTGCACTGTGGCAGCAGCGTTTGTAACCTCTGTGATAGACTTCAGTGTGATACATCTTGTAGAAAGAGAAGGTATCTGGATTTCTAGCACAGCTGTGTGAAAGCAGGAGATTCCCTTTTCAGAGGGGAGAACTATTAATGTTCTATTGCTCCAATTTTTCACTCCAGTAAGTTTACTGAGGACGGCATTTTTCTTGCTACACCTTGCAATGTTCAAAACCAGAGCTGATGAGTGCATGATGAACTTGGAATGTTTCTGAAGACTGATTATCTTAGAAAAACCCAACCAACCAAAAAAACCCCACCAAGACAACCCAAAGTTGGTATTTTATATTGATCAGTGTTAGACTACGGCTGTGAGTGTTCTCAGGATTTTGAGTGCTTCAATAAGTAAATTTGTGTTCAAAAATTGGAATGATTATCCATACACCACTGTAGCCTTTGCTTGTTTTAATTCTCATTACTGTACCTATGAGGGAGATTTTTTTTTTAACCCAGTATCTGACAAGTGAATACAAGTTTCTCTCGTGTGTGTCATTGTCAGAGCTTCTTTGTCATAGCTTGATATTAGGAGAACAAAAGAAAGTGAGGGACCCTAGTGAGAATGTTGGAGAGGGATTAACAAAGCCTTGTAGCTATGGAGTTAAGCTGGGCTTCTGTTTTCACTGCCAGTGACATCTTGATTTCTGCATACTGGGGATGTTTTTAAACACAGAAGCAATAGGAAATAAGACAGTTTGCTTCTAGGCTGTGTTTCCTGCAGGGCTTCTTGGCTTTGCCTTCCAGTTAGACAACAGCATTTGGAGCATAATCTTGTTGTTCTGTCCTCTTATTGCTGTTTATTTTTGTTGGTTATATAAAGCTCCGGGCTTGAATCTGTTCTCCCTGTGCCCAAATCTTCCTTGAAGATGTAAGTTGGGCATGTGCATGCAAAAAAAAAAAATAAAACTCTCTTGTGCAAATCCTGTTTTCAGATTGTATTATTGCCTTCAGTCTCGTGCTCCTGCTGAGAACGTGGCTTGAAGGATGTCTGGTGCTTGCATCCAGGTTGGTGAATGCTAAGGATAGAAGTGCATGTGTTCATAAATAGTGTCAGAGCTGAACAACTAGTGAGGTTGTTTTAACTAATGGATGGATTTGTAGCTTTTTTAGAAGTATTTTGTGACGATGCAGATATCTAAAATGTGGTTCAGAGTTTTGTTTTTTTTTTTTTTTTTCTCAGGGTGTATATTAAGGAAAAAAAAATAGTCTGGTAGCAGTTTGAATATTCACGCTGTCATTATGGAACAGTGTAACCACAGATGAACTTACACAAATACTGAAAGCAGCAGCCTGGAACAGAAAATATAAACTTCTCCCTACAGCTTTATTTACTTCCAATGTGCAGATTGCTGAGGTAAGCAAGCCTGCAGAGTTGAGATGGTTTAGCCCTACCATAAATGTCAACCACTGTCCAAACAAGCTTTCCATTACCAAGCACTTCCGACTGGCCTGCTGCTGCTCACTTATCAAAGAACCATAGAATGGTTTGGATTGGAAGGGACCTTAAAGATCACCCAGTCCCAACCCCCCTGCCATCAGCAGGGACACCTTCCACTAGACCAGGTTGCTCAAAGCCTCATCCAGCCTGGCCTTCAACACTTCCAGGGAGGAACAGCCACAGCTTCTCTGGCCAACCTGGGACACTGTCTCACCACCCTCACGGTGAAGAACTTCTTCCTAATATCTCATCTAAACCTCCCCTCTTTCAGCTTAAAACTATTTCCCCTTGTTTTGTCATTAACTGCCCTTATGAAAAGTCCCTCCCCAGCTTTCTTGTAGCCCCTTCAGGTACTGGGAGGCCGCTGTAAGATCTCCCCGGAGCCTTCTCTTCTCCAGGCTGAACAGCCCCAACTCTCTCAGCCTGTCTTCATAGGAGAGGTGCTCCAGCCCTTGGATCATCCTGGTGGCCCTCCTCTGGATTTGTTCTAGCTGCTCCAGGTCTCTCTTGTGATGGGGGCTCCAGAACTGGATGCAGTATTCCAGGTGGGGTGTCAGGAGAGCGGAGCAGAGGGGCAGAATCCCCTCCCTCCACCTGCTGCCCACGCTGCTCTGGGTGCAGCCCAGGACACGGTTATTGGCCTCTGGGCTGTGAGCGCACATTGTCTGCTTGTGTTCACTTGCTAAAAGGTGACATAATTTACAATATTAATAGTGTCACAGACTGTTCCTGTCATGCTGAAATACTTCTGAGGATTTCAACATCGCCCACTAGAAATATATTCATATGATTTCGCTGATGGGTTTCATACAAAAGCAGAATGATTGATGGAAATTAAGTATTCTAAAAGGAGGAGCTTTGAGAATGTATCAGAGGGGTTTTACTAGGAAGATGACTGGTATTAGTGGTCTTTGGTATTAAATTGTTAATAGAAGGTACTGATTAGGATCTTCTTCAGTGAAATCATATTGCTTCATCTTCTTTTGTAGGCTATTGTAGAACAACCTCTTAACCTAATGTAGTTACAGTGCTGATAAAAATAAACTATGCCTTCATCTCTGTAAAAAAATATGAGTGTAGAAGCTTTCCTGGTCCTTTCAGTGCTTGAAAACAATAATACTATTTTTTTGCTACAGATAACAGAGAATTTAACCATAATACTGTGGTCTAGATTTCATCATTCAGCCCTTTCGTGGTCTTTGTCACTCATTTCTAATACTATATCTAGAATTTGTGCTGTACCACCTAGAAACTGTATGTCTCTGTTTTGAGATGTGCTAAAATTCAGATGATAATTTTTTACTTCAATAGTTTTCCAGTCTGGACATACTGAATGAAACAGCAAATTTATAATGCATAGTTTGTTACATTTTCTTAATTTTATTTTTTTCCTATTACAATTTTTCCCCCTATTTCTCCTATTGAGAGTATTTTGCATCATTATACGGGAGTAATGATGCTAGTGTTTGTTTTGTCATATAATGACTAAATCTGGTTTGGAAAGTTCCTCTCCCTAATTTCTATCTTTAAAGTCTTTGTTATGGTTCTAATTAGTAGGTATTAGCATATGTATCAAAATGCAGAATGTGCAAGTACTATTTGGAAAATGAAACGCTAGGTTTAGCTCATAATTTAGTATCATTTGGATTTATTTTGAATAACATTAGTACATTGAAGTATGAAAACTATAAAATTACGGCATAAAATCAACATCAATAAAAATGTGTTTTATACATGGCTCTTCCTCTCCTGGTATCTGAAAGCTGGGGCTAAAAAAAGAGCAATATAACAAATGTGTTGCTGCTCTTCATGGCTGAGGCTGGAGAAGGTCAGTGTGGAATTATTAATGTGGAGTGGAAAATGTAAAAACGTTGAAGTGCTTTTGTAGTGTTGAGAAGGAGGAAATGGGGTGGATCACTTGGAGGAGGAGGAGAATTTTCTTCTTGAGGCAAAGCAAGCACGCATTCGTTTTGCTGGTTGCAATAACGTGCCACCCAACTTAAGTGTTGGTACCACTATGTCTGTGACAACTACAGCCATGGGGCCAGAAGAGCAGATCTCAGGCATGGTGAGCTCTGGCTACATCAGGAGTTGTGCCCAATCTCTTCTTCTGTGATCCTTCCTCTGTTCTTAAAACTCCTCTTTTCATAGAATCATAGACTGGTTTGGGTTGGAAGGGACCTTAAAGATCATCCAGTCCCAACCCCCCTGCCAGCAGCAGGGACACCTTCCACTACCCCAGGTTGCTTAAAGCCTCATCCAACCGGCCCTTCAACACTTCCAGGGAGGAGCAGCCACAGCTTCTCTTGGCAACCTGTTCCAGTGTCTGACCACCCTCACGGTGAAGAACTTCTGCCTAATATCTCATCTAAACCTCCCCTCTTTCAGCTTAAAGCCATTTCCCCTTGTTTTGTCATTAACTGCCCTTATAAAAAGTCCCTCCCCAGCCTTCCTGAAGCCCCTTCGGGTACTGGGAGGCCGCTATAAGATCTTCCTGGAGCCTTCTCTTCTCCAGGCTGAACAGCCCCAACTCTCTCAGCCTGTCCTCACAGCAGAGCTGCTCCAGCCCTTGGATCATCCTGGTGGCCCTCCTCTGGACTTGTTCTAGGTGCTCCAGGTCTCTCTTGTGCTGGGGGCTCCAGAACTGGATGCAGTATTCCAGGTGGGGCCTTACGAGAGCAGAGTAGAGGGGCAGAATCACCTCCCTTGACCTGCTGCCCACGCTGCTCTTGATGCAGCCCAGGATACGGTTGGCTTTCTGGGCTGCAAGCGCACATTGCCGGCTCATGGTGAGCTTCTCAACATATATATCTTGTTATAGCTAGACAAGAAGAAACACTTTTCTATAGAACAGGCTAAAATAATCCATTTTCAGTTTAGTGTTATGTCACCTGAGAAGTAAATAATTGTTCAAATGTCTATGAAGTTGTTCCTCTTGTTTGCTACAACCGTGGATCCAGAAGTGTCACTATGACAGAGGATGCTCCTCTTTGGAGGAAGAGAAGTAACTTCAAATCTGATGACAAATTTTAATCAGTCAAGATGACAACACCGGGCTGCTCTGGTGAACAGAAGAGTGGAGGGGCCAGGGCGATTGCAGAATAAGCTCTGTGTCAGCTTGCCAGGTATCCTGATTAATCGCCACAGATCTCCTGAGGGCTTGTGCTGATGGTTGGTACATACATGTGTGAACTTTTTTTGGGGGAAAATGCTGATTGGATTGATATGTTTTAACAGATGCTTTAGTGCAGTTTCCATAAAAGTAGTTTTTAGCTGAGACTTGGTCTTTCTAACTTTGTTATCATTGTTGGAAGAATAGTTTGTACACCAGCTTATTTTCTGCTAAAATTAGACTGTCTCTCTTTTATATTCAAGTTGCTCTGCTACAGCAAAGCGAATGCAAATCAGGCTCATTCTGTATCGTTTCTTTTGTGTTCTGTCACCCTCTATGGTAATAACCAGCCAAAAGCTCAACTCCAAGTGATGTCTCTCTTGCTAGTTGTTTCTGCTGACATACCATTCCCAAACTGGAATGCTGTGTATCCCGGGACAGGAATGGATTCCCTTTGTGGGTAGTCAGATGTAATCTTTTGGTAAGTGACTGACTTTGATAAAACACATTGCCCATTGCTGGATGCAGCTGTTATACACAAAATCCTGTTTATTTAATATTTGATTATAGAAGATTAATGATAAATGTCCCCTCCCTCTCTTAGTGCCACAGATTGCAGACTCGTGCTGGTCAGAGGACCAAAGAGAAGTTAGGAAGCAGGACGTGCATCATGTACTGTCTGTTGCCACATCCTCCTAGCCAGATGTTTTGTGATGTGAAAAGCCAGTGTGTGACTTACAAAACAAAAATATACTTGAGAACTTAATGTCATTTCCTATTAAAATCATTTATAACAGAACGTTCTTAATTCACTTTCTTTGCAAGTTGTGCTTTGTTTTGTGTGACTCACTGAAGATGACTGTAATTTTGGTCAACCTGAAGTTACCTAGCTGCTCTTCAGAGTACATTCACTCTTGTGATTCAGTTCACTCTTAAAATTTCTGATTTTATTTTATTTTTTCACTTTTTTTCCAGTAATATTTGTACTTCCAGGATGCAAGGGGCAGTGTGTCAATACACTTGTTACAGGATGGAGCAGGCTATGTTCAGACACAGTGCTTTAGAGGTCTCCAGTGAACTGTGAAATGCAGCCACAGAGGTTTATCAGGAGCAGCTGTTTTTGTTCTGTGGATGGATCCATCTGGGGCGGAGTGGGGGAGAGAGAGAGAGAGGGAGAGGGTGCTGGTGGCTTTTAGAGATTAGCTGGTGACAGTTTTGCTTGGGAAATGTACCAAGTTTTATCAGAGCTACTGTAACAGAGATAGGAGGTGAAAAGGGACAGTGAAAAAAAAACCCCACAAGCTCTACTAATCTTTTTGTGTCAGAAGAAGCCTTCAGGATTTGGTTATCTCCATGTGGGTCTAATTGCAACCTTGATTAGAGGAGAGTCTAACATTTCCTACTTGAGTAAAGATCTGGCTGAGCTGTTCCAGGTGACATTTGGACATAGAAGGCCTAGATGAGGAGTCAGAGCAGCTGTGTCCTTGTGCAGGCATGAGGGAGGCTGCCTGGTTTATTGGATTACCTCTTGTCAGATCATGGTGATGCATGCTTCTGAAATCCCTTGGGGTGGGTAGGGAGGGAGTGTCAGAGAAGGGATAGTTTATTTTAGGTAACCTGATTTAGACAGCAGTCCATTTTCTTCTTCCTTTTCCATTGAGAAACGCAGGAACATTTCACGAAAGAGTAACGTTCAGTCTTGGAAATGTTCACGTCTGGTGTGGTGTTTTGTGGGCAGAAGCTGTGTGGCAGGTATGAGCTGGGCCCCTCATCCCGCCTTCTCCCCTCATCCCGCCTTCTCCCCTCATCCCGCCTTCTCCCCTCATCCCGCCTTCTCCCCTCATCCCGCCTTCTCCCCTCATCCCGCCTTCTCCCCTCATCCCGCCTTCTCCCCTCATCCCGCCTTCTCCCCTCATCCCGCCTTCTCCCCTCATCCCGCTTTCTCCCCAAGCTTATGCCAGTTAAGGGTTGACAGTAAATATTCATTCAGCTTATTGCTGCCTTTTCCATTAAAGAGGAACTGTGAGCTCTCTCCATAGTGACACCAATGAAAGGTTTAATTCTTGGCTGTTGGTACCTCATGTCTTTGGAGAAAGTGATACAGGTTTTGTGGGTGCTCTGCTCTCCAACTGAGCAGAAGAGACTTGAGAATAATGCCTCTGAAACAAGTACCTTGTTTGGTTGATTATCTTCTCCTGACTGTACAATGGGGCTGCATCAAAAGAAGTGTGACCAGCAGGTTGAGAGAGGTGATTCTTCCGCTCTACTCCACTCTCATGAGACCCCACCTAGCGTGCTGTGTCCAGCTCTGGGATCCACAACATCAGAAGGACATGGACCTACTGGAGTGAGTCCAGAGGAGGCCATGAGGATGATGCGAGGGCTGGAGCAGCTCTGCTGTGAGGACAGGCTGAGAGAGTTGGGGCTGTTCAGCCTGGAGAAGAGAAGGCTCTGGGGAGATCTTATAGCGGCCTCCCAGTACCTGAAGGGGCTCCAGGAAGGGTGGGGAGGGACTTTTTACAAGGACAGGCAGTGACAGAACAAGGGGAAATGGCTTTAAACTGGAAGAGGGGAGATGGAGATGAGATCCGAGGAAGAAATTTATTGTTGTGAGGGTGATGAGACAGTGTCCCAGGTTGCCCAGAGAAGCTGTGGCTGCTCCTTCCTGGAAGTGTTGAAGGCCAGGTTGGGTGAGACTTTAAGCAACCTGGTCTAGTGGAAGGTGTCCCTGCTGATGGCAGGGGGGTTGGAACTGGATGAGCTTTAAGGTCCCTTCCAGCCCAAACCAGTCTGTGATTCTCTGATCTTTATCCTGGAAGGAACAGCTTTGCATCTGCCTGTCACAGTGTAGTTCTGTGCTGTCTCTTGCTTTGCTTGGAGAACTTCTAGGTATGACACAGGAATGGATTCCTCTTTCTCAGAGAGAAAGCATCATAGGTGAAAATTCTTTTAAGTAGCGTTTTTAACTCCTTCAGAGCACAGTCGTACAAAGAGGCTGATTCAGGCTGTGGTGCCACAGAGGAAAAGGAGGATGGGGTTTTCTTGAATCGGTTCTGCCACTAGCAGAATATTGCTGCTTGGTTAGTTGGTCATCTTTAGGAGACTGTGAGATGCTGCACCAACAATTTGTGTCTGCACTTAGTGAGTGGGGACAAGAACTTTGTGGGATGAAGGAGAAAGTTAACAGGAAGCAGGGAGATACAGGTAGGCCTTTTAATGTTGATAACGACAAACTGATTGTCATTTGTAGGAAATAGTAATGAATTAATCAGATGTGACTGAATAGTCCCAGATATAAACAGAAAACTGCAAAGTTTTGGAAGCTGTTTGAAAGGGGATTGTAGAAGATCGCTGAATGAAGAAGCTGATAGCACTTGGGAGATTCTTTAGTTTATCAAAGAAACTTCACTGAAAAATTTAGAAGAAATATTTGGAATGAGTGATCTGTGTGGATTCGAGCACCTAGAAGAGATGTGCTGTATCCAGCTCTCACCTCTTGCCTAAAAAATCAAGGCTTATAAAGTCCTGGAGTTTAATTGTAAACTTTACAGGTTTGTTTTTTTTCCTCCTCACTGTAGTGCTCTCTACTCAGTGTAATTGGGAACATTTTACAATTGTAATGAACTTGGCAAGAGAAGAGCCCTTTGCCTGCTGCCAGAGGAAAGCAAATAAACAAATAAGGCAAACAAAAGAAGATCCCTCCCTGTCCCCTCGGAGGTTGCAGGAGCGGCTGGCACCGCTGGCCATGCTGGCGGAAGGGTGGAATGTCCTGCCTTGCATTCCTCACAGATGGCCTGGACCTCAGCCACCCCAGCAGAGCAGAAAACACCATGCTCTGAGCCATGCCACTTGTGATTTCATTGGAACTGAAGCTCACTTTTCAAAGTGGTGCATCATCAATTAAAACTGTTTTTTTTTTTTCTGTGTTTCTAAAAATTACAGGCTGGTTTTGAGCTGCTCTTGTTTGCTCAGGACGAAGCTGAATTCTTCCATCAGACAAACTTTAGTGAGATCTTCATTTTAAGGATAACATCTTTCCTTTTTGGGGCAGCTTGCCACGAAGAAAGTCCCAATCTCCCCACCTGAAGAGAGCGCAGGCATCACCTGAAGAGAGTTGTCTTTCTGTAGTCACCTCTTCTGGTTCTTAGCAAAATATTGGCTTTCTGCTTTCAAGAATGGTGAAATAATGCTGCTTGTGTAGCAAATACCAGTGTGGTAGCTCAGGAGCATTTGGGACAGCGGGTTGTACTTGCAGACTGGTTATCTATATAGTTGTGATGATCAACACTAACTCCTGAGCAAACAAAAGTGAACACACCTTGTAGTACTCCCAAACTCTGAACTGGGGTCTGAGTATTTGGTGGATTCAGATTGACTGCAGAAGAAATCTGCTGGTTCATGCAAGACCAGGAATCACAGAATGTTGGGATTGGAAGGGACCTTGAAAGATCATCCAGTCCAGTCCCCCTGCCAGAGCAGGAACCTACATGAGATCACACAGGAAGGCGTCCAGGTGGGTCTTGAATGTCTCCAGAGAAGGAGACTCCACACCCTCCCTGGGCAGCCTGTCCCAGGCCTCTGGCACCCTCACTGTAAAGAAGTTTCTTCTCAAGTTTAAGTGGAACCTCCTGTGTTCCAGCTCACACCCATTGCCCCTTGTCCTACCATTGGGCATCACTGAGAAGAGCCTGGCTCCATCCTCCTGACATTCACCCTTTACATATTTATAAACATTAATGAGGTCACCCCTCAGTCTCCTCCAAGCTAAAGAGCCCCAGCTCCCTCAGCCTTTCCTCAGCAGGGAGATGCTCCACTCCCTTCATCATCTTGGTGGCTCTGTGCTGGACTCTCTCCAGCAGTTCCCTGTCCTTCCTGAACTGTGGGGCCCAGAACTGGACACAGTATTCCAGATGAGGCCTCATTTTGCTGTCTGTAGCACTGACTACAACAACAGCTTCTTACCATTGATCAGATCTGCAGGTAGCATGAGAGGGGAATGTTGCTCTTTTCCTGTAGCTTACGTATTGTTTGGTCAGTCACCATAAAGGAAGCAAAACACCGTAACCTTAATTGAAACCATACAATAATGATGCTTTGTAGTTATTTAGCAAGCAAAAATCTGTCACCATTAAGGAAGTAGAACACCCTGTCCTTAATTGAAGGATATGAGAATCATGCTTTGTAGCTGTTTAGGAGGCAAAAATCTGTGATTAGTGTCACGTATTGTTTTAGAATCTGGAGAAGGAGTAGCTAATGTTTGTGGGATGGAATAATTTTAGGAAGAACATGGAAAATTACCTCACCTAATTTGACAGTGAGGTAATTTACACTGTGACACACAGGCTGGTAGTTCAGTACTTCCTGATGTTTGATAAGAAATTGTTCCTCACAACTGATGGAAGTAGAGAAGCTGGGGTGTGGCTTCCACTAAGTGGAGCATCTCTCTTATGAGGCTGGAGCAGCTCTGCTGTGAGGACAGGCTGAGAGAGTTGGGGCTGTTCAACCTGGAGAAGAGAAGGCTCCGGGGAGATCTTATAGCGGCCTCCCAGTACCTGAAGGGGCTCCAGGAAGGCTGGGGAGGGACTTTTTACAAGGGCAGTTAATGACAATACAAGGGGAAATGGCTTTAAACTGGAAGAGGGGAGATTTAGATGAGATCTGAGGAAGAAATTCTTTGGTGTGAGAGTGGTGAGACAGTGTCCCAGGTTGCCCAAGGAAGTTGTGGATGCCCCCTCCCTGGAAGTGTTGAAGGCCAGGTTGGGTGAGACTTTAAGCAACCTGGTCTAGTGGAAGGTGTTGCCACGGGAGGTTGGAACTGGATGATCTTTAAGGTCCCTTCCAACCCAAACCATTCTAAGTGTTTAATGTCTGGGACAACAGTGCTGTTTGGAAACCTTAAGTAGTCTGTTTCCAGCAAAATATTTCAAGAATGCCATGCAAATCCATATGTTAGAATAACAAAGCACAAATTGTCTTGCTGGAGGCCAATGACAGTTTAAGGCCACTGCTACCTGGACAGCCTTAGGAAACAGGGACCCACCCAGTGGTGGTACCTGCCCTCTGCATGTCCCCAGTGCAGGGGGAGAGGTGAAACTCTCCGGTATTCTTCAGCTTGCAAGATTGCACTGTGGGGACTGTGCAGCTGTAAAAGAAGGTAACTGTCATCTGGAGGGATTTCCCTGTGAATAAAACCAGCCAAGCAGAGGAGAGTCTTTTGTTGTCCTACCAGAGTTTGATCCAAAATTGAGCATCACAACATGGACCTGTTGGAGAACTGTGTGTTGCACTGGGGGATGTTTATGTGCAGGTGAGTGTGTGGTAGTTACTGCTGGATTATTTTCATACTAAAAATGAAAATGCAAAACAATCAACTCCAAATCCAGCAGTGTGTTATCAAAGAATTGGTGTGTTGCTTTTCCAGTGTTTGTACTTCAACCTGCAGCTCTTAAATTCTTACTGATAACATTTTACAAACCTTTGTAAGACTGTTGTATAGATCAGTTTGCTTTGCTTTTACATAAACATGATTTAATTGTTCAAGTTTCATGCTAATGTGAAATGTTTTTTCCTCAGTTTAACATCGCTTTCAGATACACAGAAGAGGACAGATTACTTGCAGTGCCAGATAAATGTGTGCTTAGCTGTCTGATGAAAAACTCCCTTTCATTTTTTTTTTTTCTCTGTATATTTCATAATGTCTGTTGTTCTCAAATGTCCAAAGGGAATTACCAAAAACAAATCAATGCTGGATAATTGTAAGTGAAATGTACTGCCTGGAGCCACTTACTCTAATATTACCTTCCTGCTAACTACAATTAGAGGGAAAAAAACCCTAAACAAACCATTAGTCACTTGGAAAGGGCAACAATCTCTTTGTTTTTAACAAGCCATGTAGCTTTTTCCACTCTTCTTAGCATCCCTTTGCCTGCTTGGTCAAGCTCAAGAGACAACCCTGCAGACACACTGGGCATTGTGTTGTCAATTGCTGTTTCTTCATTAGCTGCTGTTCTTCACCAGAATTTATAATTCTGGTGCTGTGAATTCTGTTAACTAATGAATTTTAGGTTCTTTTTAGTTTTACTGTTCTTGAAGAATAGTTTTTCTTGCCTAGAAAAAAAAGAGCATGTGTATGGATGGACGTAGGATACTCCGTTCAAGTAAGGACTGGAAGGTGTTTGGCCACAAGTGTGCACGTGTAATTGAGAGAATTTAGGCTGCTCCAAAATATGCTGTAGTTTTCAAGAATGTCTTGCATAATAAAGTTTGCCAGTTCATTTTCTTGCCAAACTAATGGTTTAAGTTCTTGAAATGACTTGACCATGTGAATAAATCATAGAATCATAGAGTGGTTTGGGCTGGAAGGGACCTTAAAGATCATCCAGTCCCAACCCCCCTGCCAGCAGCAGGGACACCTTCCACTAGACCAGGTTGCTCAAAGCCTCATCCAACCTGGCCTTCAACACTTCCAGGGAGGAGCAGCCACAACTTCCTTGGGCAACCTGTTCCAGTGTCTGACCACCCTCACAGTGAAGAACTTCTTCCTAATATCTCATCTAAACCTCCCCTCTTTCAGCTTAAACCCATTTCCCCTTGTTTTGTCATTAACTGCCCTTATGAAAAGTCCTTCCCCAGCTTTCTTGTAGCCCCTTCAGGTATTGGAATGCTGCTATAAGAAATGAAAGAGGAAGTATTTCACAGCAGTATTTTCATCAGGGGTTTGCTATAGAAATAGGTAAAATAAGTAGTAACAAAATAACCTCAAACGTGAAAGGTTTGGGTTTGGCTTTTTTTAGTTCTTAAGTGCAGGTTCCTTCTTTCAACCCTGTTCTTAAATAACTGAAAATAGAAAAAAAAAACAAAACAAAACAAAACAAAAACAAAACCAACAGAGAAATAGTTCATATTCAAAACATACAGAGTCACCAAAGACATTTCCAAAGCTGCTAGACATGGGTGGCCCTGGAAGTTGTTGAATTCACGGTCATAGAGTCTGAATCGGGTACAAAGCAGCTGTTGCAGACGTGGCAGAAAATGTAACCTGCATTTGATTGTCCTGAGAGTGTCCCATGGACCTATCACAGAGAAATGAGTGTGAAAAGTTATCTAGATCTCCACCCTCATTGAACTCTTGAAGAAACATTTCTGATGAGGATGATAAAATACTTCTAAACTTGCTCCTTGCAAGTGAATTTCCTTATATTTCCAGAGGGAGAGAGGAAGAGAATTCTACTGTGTCCACATCGTTATAAATATTTGCTAGGAGAATTTATTAAGAAATGTTGGTGAACATGCAATAAAATACTGTCTTTAGAAACGGAGCTGCTCTTACTGGAACTACCTGGATTTCAGATTTTCTTGCTGTGGCTACAGAATTGTAGTTTAATATTCTTAAGATATTTGGATTTTTATTTTCAGTTTGGCTATTAGCATGATAGGTGACTTCAGACACATCTCTCCAGTTCCTTTTTGTCTGTCTTTTCCCCATCTCTAAAATAGTTGTTTCCCAGGTAAGTTGTTGAGATCTGCTGATAAAATTAATTTGGAAAGAGTTATATATGGTTAGATCATTGAGATATTTTAGTCTGCTGGTAAGAGGGCTGGAACATTGGTAGGTATGATAAATACCTAGATAGGCAGAAGGACAAATGAGGCTTTTTGGGGTTTTTTTAACCTAGGTTGACTTTTGTATTAACACAGACTGTGGTACCAGAAAATGTAACACACTCCTGATGTCAGGAAAGTGATGCCACCAGTAACTCCAGACTGTGGTTGACCTTCATGCTTTGTATCTTCCCTCCCCAGCGTAGGACAGGGCTACAATAGGTTGCAGTTTATTTTCAGCAGGTCAGTATGGATGTAGTTATCTACATGAGCTTTGCTCTCACCTGCTGATGTTGGAGAAACTTTGCGGGTGCTGGTTCTACAGCGATTGCTAGCCCACCACCCAACCTACATCTACCATTGTGGCAGCACTGTTGTGGGCCTGGAGAAGGAGCAGTAGCCTGAAGAACAACTTAGTTTTCAGCTGCTAGACAGAATCTTGCAAATCACATCAAAAGTATGTTTTGAAAGTGGCTATTCTGGGTGCATTTTGTATGCTTCAGTCTAACAGGGAAATTTTTGCTCAGGTAACAGCCTAATTTACAGAAGCAATATTCATAGAATCCCAGACTGGTTTGGGT
>NW_010340947.1:0-2360 GCF_000700745.2 Antrostomus carolinensis
GTTGCAGATGTTTGCTACTGGTCATGACCTGATTCACAGATGAAAGCCATCTACTTCATACTAGCACATTTACACTATATCTTAACCAGCTCTTGGTTTTCAGACCTGCTGTTTGCTCCTGTCCTTGCAGGCTCTGGAAACATTCAGCAGCAGCAATACCAAAACAAGGGAAGAAAAGCCATTCTCTGGAGATTGCCAGCTCTGGAAGGAACAGGAGAAGAGCTGTTTGCTAGTGATTTCCAAGTCCTTGCTTAATACCTCTCTGTTGGGGTACCTGGTTGAAGGTGAGCCTGGCTGCTGGTGAGCTGTGCTGGAGGTTTCCATAGCTGTCCACACCACAGGCTGTGAAACCATCCAGAGCTGGGCTGCGCCGCTCAGATTTCTCTACCCAGGACCTGTGTGTCTGTTGTAAAGCTGCACAGGTTCACAAACGGGCAATGCTGGAAAGCTGTGGTAGGTATATCAGTGCTGCTGCCAGGGTGTCTGCTGGGCTTCTGGGTGCTCCAGGCTGCTGTGTGCTGCCCAGCAGTGCCCACCACCAGCAGCTTTTCCCGAGATCTCATCTCAGCTTTCCTGGAGGTTTTTTGGGCTATGACTTCTTATGCATCTGCCACTGACAAGATGAATAAAAGCCTTTGGTGTACCCAAAGACGTGTTTGTATCGTGTCTCCTCTCCATGTTTGTTGTGTTTCCCAGACCTCCAGACATCCTCACCTCTCTCCTCCAGCCTTGCTCCAGTTGTGGTTCATCTTGTTTGAGGAGCAGTGGCCTATTTTGCAGCAGGTTGAATCTCCTTTGCCCATGGTCCAGTGTGATGCTTGGCTGCTCCTCTCCTGCTCATTGCTTCCCAGCTGGCCCTTGTGCTGTGGAGCTGTTGGACAGCCAAGGGAAGAAAAATCACCCCACCTCTCTTGAATAGCATCCTAGCTTTTGGTGACCATGTCTTCTCCTGTTCTCCATTATACCTTGCTCTAGGTACACCTATGTTGATATATATATATGTATGTGGCACCATACAGGGGTTGTCCTCTCCAATATATTAAAGGGCCTGACAGCAGTACCAAGGCTCTAAAAAATACTCTGCAGAACTGAAAGGTTCAGGCAAGCTTTACTTAGTTCTTCCACACTAAGACCTTTCTCTTACACTGACCCTTAAGGTTTTTTTTCCTTTGTTTGTGTAACTGTGATGGCAAGAGCTGGATTTCTTTCTCTCTTTTCTATTGCAGCTCCAACAAAGCAACATAACTAAAAACACTTGCTTGGGCTGAACTGAAAACTTAAAACATCTTTGGCGTGAACCTGCAAACAAGACTTTCCAAGTCCTGCTCTGTTCTGGTTCAACTGGTGTATTTGATCTTTGGAAAAAATAACAAAACATTCACTTATCCTGGGCAAACAAAATTCTAGTTAGAGGACCTGAAATGTGATCTGTTATTTCCGTTACAAATAATTTTAAATGTCTGTGTAATTTTAACGATGAAACGGAAAGTGTAACAGGCCAGTCACTGCAAATGGAAATGTTCCTTTTCAAAGCATTCACATGAAACCTGTTGTTTATTTTCTTGAAGGTTTCCTGTTTGTTGGCTGGTTTGGAAGTTGGCCATTCATCGAGATGAAGTTGTGCAAAGTTGGCTGTTGCTGACTTTGCATTTTTTTTCCCCAGAGGACAGAGATTTAGAGTGAAAAACATTACTGTGCTGCATCATTGTCAGCTTGGTCATTCCCCCCACCACTGCAGGTCACCCCCATCACGTGGAGAGGTACAGGTCTGTCCTTCCTCACCTCTTCCCCCTCACCGAAGTCCTCGGGTGATGATTACCCTCGTCCCTACTCTGGACATGGAATTACAGCTCCAGCTTCTTATCCCAGTGCATCATCAACATGTTGTTTCCAGGGTCATAAATTTGCACTGTGATGAGACACAACCAGATGTTAGGATACGTGAAGCGACTGGCGATGCAGCCTGCCTGGCGCAGCCCCCGCCTCCGGAGTCAGCCGCCCGCTAATGAGAAGCAGGTCTCTCGCCTCGAGCTGGGCCAGGACAGACGGAGAGCATCCCCAGGAGCAACCACGGAGCTGCCATCTCGACCCCCTGCCTGCTCTCAGTGCCCAAGGAGCATCTCCAGGGCTGGATTCAGGCGCTTCAGTGGCTATCAGTTTCTGGCAGCCATCTGGAAAGATAGTTTGGCCTTGTACAGAGGAGGAATGTACAAGGCCATGGTCCTCCTTGCTTGCAGGGAAGCTGGTTATGATGCTGTGTGATGCTTTATCATGTAAACATACTTCTGAGATGCGTGCTTTGGATCATTTGTGTGGCTGAACAGGCTGGTTTTTAATGGAGAGACCCATGGGGAAGCGAG
>NW_010340947.1:2383-5909 GCF_000700745.2 Antrostomus carolinensis
CCCTCTGCCAGGAGCCAGTGTTGACTTGGGATGCCTGTTTCCAGGTGGCTTCAGCCCACGTGTCCCCATGACTCTGAGATGCCCAAGTCCCGTGGGTGGGCAGGGAGCTGGGGAAGGTGACACTGAAAAGCAGGTGAAGGGCTGTTTGTGGGGAATGTGTCCCTCATGGGCTGTGAGGGTCCTCAGGATGGCTGCAGCTTTTGGCCAATGTCCTCTGCTTACGCTATTATTTCAAATTATGTCCTCGTGTCCCTTGGTGTATGCTCACTGGGTGACGTTTTGGGGCGGACACAAAGCATTGGGGGATCTATACCCTGATTACAGTCCCTAGGCACAACTGTCCTGTGAGCACTTTCTCAACATGGTCTCCTCTTTCCACTGCTGGTGGTCCATTTTGTCCTGGGTGCAAGGCTGAGCTCTGCGTGGGGCTGGAATGACTCTGTCTGCTCCTTCACAGCATCAGGTCAGCCCCTGCATTGCAGGGTAAATCTAGGCTTAAAGATGATCCAGTGTGGAGGTCTGGCCCTACAGCTACATCTCCTCTCTCCTTTTAGCATTCAGGTAGGCACAGAGAGGAGAGAAGAAATATTTGAAGCAGGAGTGTGTTGGTACTAGAGCTGAGGGCTACATGTTGGCCAGGACATCTTCAGGGGATGATCCTCACTTGGAGGTTCAGAAACAGCCTCCAGAACAGATAAAGAGATGGAGCTTGGTAAGTCATTGGAGGGTACAAGACACCGTGATGCCCACGACCATGAACATCCCTCACAGCCCTGGCTGCAACAGAGGGGAAGCCCAGCTGTCCCCAGAGGTCTTGGCCACCAGCCCAAGTGATTTTCCCAAGGCCATACAGGAGGGATAGGATCAGACAGTCCTTGGGCACCTTCCCACTAGCCCTTTCTAGTGATGTGAGAGGAACAGCAAGTGCTTGTGGCTCTGCTCAGCCCCCTGGGAGGAGCAGCCCATGTGCTGGCCACTGGGTCCCATCTGATCATGAAGGGTTTCACCACCATCCAGGAGAGCAGTAGGAAGGCCAGGTGTAACAGAGCTGCCCACCAGCAGCTCTTGGGGTTGCACCTCGCCGCCCCGAGCGTGTACTGGGAAGGAGGGGACACCCTGTTACACAGGGTGGGGAGACCTCCACGTTCCCACCATGCTATGGAACGTCCGCTCCATTGTGCGGCGGCGCGTTGGAGGGAGTTTGGGTTAAAAGGGGTTAACAGCTCTCTGCTGTAACACATGATTGGTCTTTATGAGGTTGAAACTCTTGTCTGTTTGAGGCCTACAGATGATGCTAAAGAGCACAATAATGACAGCAATTCAAAGCAATCTAATTATGCAAACGGGAGGCTAAACAATTTCATCATCCTTAAATTAGATTGTCCTAATGAGATAAAGACACCAATTAATCCTGAATTAATTTCAATAGCCTATTTCAGGCAAACACTTTAATATGCAAATGTAAATGAGAAACAAAGCCTACTGTAGAATGCCAGAGTTCAAAACCTCTCTCTGCACAGCTGCAGCGGGTGTAAATAGTGTCTAATGAGTTTGCATGGAAAGGCACAACCAGTTGAAAATTTTAGACTTCATAAAGCACAGCCGGTGCCTCAGGTACATCTCAGTGTGGAGACAGGCGGGAGGAGAGGGAGGACTCACTCGGCTGACACCGAGAAGGCCATCAGCCTCTCTCCGCAGGCACGAGTGGGATGGGTCCAGCCGCCACCACCGCGGGATGAAGGGCTTTAACAAGATGCTGCTCCATAAAGCCAAACGTTTCATGCTGAGTACCTGGCCAGTCGCCTTTCTAGGACGCAGAGATGATTTTAATTAGCTGTTGCATAATTGTTTTAAATTAGCCGTTTTGCTACGCACTCAAGAAAAAAAAAAAAGAAAAAAAAGAAATTCACTCCTGTTTTTTTTTCTCCCAGGCGCTTGGCAGGAGAGAGGGCAGATTAGGTTACAGACAAAAGCAAACGTCCTCCTGAGTTTCTCTTGCCTTGCTCCCCTGCTGTAACAACATACTTTGAGCCATCAAGGAAGTAAGTCCCCATTCCCAGCTCTTGACTGGGGTCTTACTTCCAATTTGCACTTTGCTTTAATTACAGGCACTGGGCAGGGGTGCTGTGTAGGGGTCTGCAAAGGTGGCTATGGGAAATGATGGCATGGATGGTGAGGGTCAGGTCTGAGTTATTCCAAAAAAAACATCTCCAGCAGGTCCTAGCAATGTGTCCTGGGGGAAGCTGTTAAAAAAATAAAAGAACAACAAAACCAAACTGGCCCAGAGTGAGCATCTCTTGGATAATTTATCTCTCTACCCCTCCTTCTACCAAATCCATCCTGGGCTGCTGTTAGGGGATAATGTGATCCCAGAGAGGGGTTTGTGTCCTTCCAAAGGTGTTTCTTCATATATGGCAACTCTAAATGTTCTTCCCCTTTAAAATGCCCCTTCTCTCTTTGAATTTTCCCAAGGTTTAACTCCAGCATCACCCTGTGGGAGTTCATGCTGCCGGGTAAGGGGACAGCCTGGGAGGATATGCTGCCTGTGCAGAGATGAAGCTCCTGTCACTCTCTCACCTTCTTCTGCAGTCTTTCCGCCAAGCCCTGACAAGCTATCCAGCCAGACTGGAAAGCAGTTACTTTTCTTTTTTACCCCACCCACTGGCACATCATTGGAGGAGGTCGTGGTGACATTCCCAGGGCCACCAGGGTTGTGACGCACCCAGGGCCACCAGGGTTGTGACGCACCCTGGGCAAAGCTGGTGAGCTGAGCTTGACTGCCCGAGTGGTGTCCAAGACGAAGGTAAGTCTAGATGTGCTGTGAAAGTCTGGGGACAAAGCTGAACATCACTAATTGACTTCAACTAAGCAGACACCTCTTTTCTTCCCCATGCATTGGAGGGAAGTCAGTCTTTGTTTCAGCACTGTGTGGTTTTTGCTCCATGTTTCATGGAGCAGCAAGATCCTATCCCAGTCACATCACCTCTTGCAGGGGCTTTCTGGTACAGAATAATGTCCCTGCTGTTTATTATCCCTCCAGCTTCGCTTAGGAGGGCAGTGTGAGTTGTGGTCAGGAATTTCAGCACTTCTCCTGGGGAATCTTGAGTAACCATCATTTGTGCAACATGGCATTTAATCCTTGCTGGGTGAACCATGAACATCCCTTTCCATTTCTCTGGCCTTAATGGGCATGGTGGTTTATTGACAGATGAATTGAGACAGTGAAAGGGCTGATGGCCCAGAGCTTGGAGCGTGCCAGCAGATCTGGAGATCTCCTATCACACATGTTTGTCCTTGGAAAAAAGACAATTGACTCAGTAAATTGCTTAATCTCTGGCACGCTGGGTACCAGTGCTGCCTTTTCCTCTGGAGCCTGGGAGAGATTTTTTTTTTCCCCAGAGCATTCAGTGCTGCCTGGGCTCTGCTGCTGGATCCATCAGCAGGGCAGTGCAAGCTCTGGCTCGACTGGAGATGCTGTACCATGGATGGGGACCTGGGCAAGAGCTCACTGCTTGGTGCTGCTACC
>NW_010340947.1:6120-8194 GCF_000700745.2 Antrostomus carolinensis
GGGATCCCAGGGCGGGGAAGCCGTTAGCAGGCACGAGCTGCATCCAAAAGAGGATGACAGATCGCTGCCTAGGGCTGTGGTTTCCCGTTAATTAATACCAGATCTGCACATTACTCGGTCACCCCATGGGAGGAATTGGGTCTGAATCAGGGGTGAGCACATGATCGCATTTTTGCCAAATTACCCGGCTCGTACAATATGGTGTGCATCTGGCTCCCTGCCAGCGGCGGGAGCACAAAACAATACCTGATTCAGCAGAAAGTCTTCCTGGCCCCTTTGGAGATCTTGTGAAGCAGCAGAAAGAGTTTATATCTGTTCAGTGCTTTGCATTGTTTCCAGGCTTGGACTGGGTGCTGTAAAATTGGATTTATGGTCTTGGGGAAGCATGGCCAAAGGAGCACAGCCTCTCATGCCTATGCAGTTTAAAACTAGAGGTGGGGATGGGTCCAAAAGCAAGTCCTCCTGACTTTCCATCCAGACGTGAGGCTCATTGCTGGGATCCATCTGTCGTTGAAGCCTGGTGATCCCTGGAGGAGCTGGGTGTGCTGCTGAGATCCCGAAACGAGGACGCTCAGTCATGTTCTAGTTAAAAGGGCTCTAAAAGTCAGCCAGGGGACTTGTAAAAATGTTACCACAGGGTCTCCTGTTTATTCTCGTGCTCTCCGTACTCAGCTCACACATTAAAAGATGGTATTTTTTTAGCTGCCAGTGCTGCTGTCTGACAAATCCAGCTGTTTTCTTTCCCCCTCTGAAATAATGACATTTATAATCAGCGTTTAGTGGGAAGCTGCCTGAGCAGTGTGCTCTGCCCTGGCACTCAGAGAGGCGGGGTGGGCTCATGGGGATGCTGGTGGGTTCCTGCCCTCCACCTCCTCCAGCCTGGGCTCACCTGGCCGGGCTGGTGCTCAGGCCGCCATGCTGAGGATGAGCTCCCACCCTGGGTGATTCTCTATCCAAAAAGCATGCAGCCAGCCAGGATAGCAACAGGGGGGTCTCCTGGTCTTCCTGTCTTCCAGAGGAAAAAAACTCCTATCTCCCTCCATTCCAGTTCTCCCCAAAAACCCCCTTGAGAGCACCACAGAGCAATCCTTGCTCCCCTCCTTTGCATCAGCCCAGAGAAAAGCCCTTACATTTTATACATGTGGAAATCCACTTTTTTGCACCTATAAAAGGGGCAAGGCTGGGGTGGAGGGAAGCAGTGAGGATGGAAAAAGTGGGCTCAGAGGAAATAAAGCCACACGGCACCAGCAGCAGTTTGGTTACTGATGAGCCATCTGAGGTGCAGAGGAGAATCTGCATAAAATATTCCTCGTGGAGCTCGGGTAGCTGGTTCCAGCCCAGATAACAGTCTGACAGTTGCCGAGGAAGGATGCCTTTAACCTTCACAAAACTGAGAGGACAGCAGAGAAATGAGCCAGGCAGTGGTGTCATGAAAGTCACAGCCTCAGCGGTTCGGATGCGTTTTGCTCTGCAGCAGGGTTTTGTGTGGTGGAGGGAAAATAAGCAAAATGGTGGGAGGCAGCTGTCTGGTGGGACAGGGACATGTTTCTGTCAGAGCTGTAAAAGTTCCTTGCAGAAGGAGATCTTTGCAGAAGTTTGCTGCTGGTGGTCCTGGAGAGGTGGAGGTGCTGTTGCTGCTGGGTACTCCGTGGTGCACAAAAGTTGTGGGTTTAGTGAAAAACCACCCAGCAAAGATCTAGTGAGATCATAACACAGCGGTCCAGCCCCCATGGGATCACATCCACCAGCTCTACCAGGTCTTCAGGAATTGTTGCTCACTAGTATGAGATTTAAATCTTTTGGGACAACAATTTCTATCGTAAAAAGGTTCTCTGGAGGCACAGAAGGGTCCGTGCATTGGGCTGCATGCTTACTCTTCAGCTTCTACCTAGTGATACCTGCCCAACCTGGTCTGCAAAGGGTCTGCTTAGGTCCTGGCTGGTTCTCCAGGGGCCTGTTTATAGCTCGTAGTGGCTGTGGCAGCTCCACCACGAGGCCCCACAGGCAGAAAAGGTGCCCATTTGTGTGGAGATACAGTGCAAAGAGGCTGGAAGGGACCAGGAGCATGGTAACA
>NW_010340948.1:0-2317 GCF_000700745.2 Antrostomus carolinensis
TTAATCTTTAAAAAAAATTAATTTTTTAATTTTTAAAATTATTTTTTTAAAAATTTTTTAAATTTTTTTACATACTACTAAGAATTTTGTTACTTTTCCAGAGTGCCAGCTGATGAAGACGGAACGACCTCGGCCCAACACTTTCGTCATCAGGTGTCTCCAGTGGACGACCGTCATCGAGAGGACGTTCCACGTGGATTCTCCCGACGAGCGGTACGGCCCTTTCCTTGGGAGCTGGGAGAAATAATTTGGTTTTTGATCTTTTTTGGAGGAAAACCCCCAAATCTCTCAAAATCTCTTGAATTTTGAGAGGAAAATGATCAGTTCAACCATTTCCATTGGGAATTTGGGAGAAGTAATTTGTTTTTTTGATCTTTTTTTCGAGGAAAACCCCAAAATCTCTTTAATTTTGAGAGGAACATGAGCAATTTCACCATTTCCTTTGGGAATCTATGAAAAATATCTCGTTGCTTTGATCTTTTTTGGAGTAAAACCCCCAAATCCCTCAAAATCTCTTTGATTTTGAGAAGAACTTGAGCAATTTGACCATTTCCTTTGGGAATTTGGGAGAAATAATTTGTTTTTTGATCTTTTTTGGAGGAAAACCCCCAAATCTCTCAAAATCTCTTGAATTTTGAGAGGAAAATGATCAGTTCAACCATTTCCATTGGGAATTTGGGAGAAATAATTTGGTTTTTTGACCTTTTTTGGAGGAAAACCCCAAAATCTCATTAAATTTGCTGATATCTTTAATTTTTGTTAATTTCTCCTAGGGAAGAATGGATGAAATCCATCCAAACTGTGGCCAACAGCTTAAAAAATCAAGATTTGGAGTCGGACCCCATGGATTATAAATGTGGATCCCCCAACGACAACAGCGGCGCCGAGGAGATGGACGTGGCCGTCGGCAAATCCCGTGCCAAAGCCGTGAGTCCTCCCCGGAATTTACTCAAAAACCCCTTTTTTCAGCCCAAATTTTAATTTTCCACACTAGAAATTGTATTTTTTATCATTATTTTTACTTTTCCACGCTAGAAATTGTGGTTTTTCTTCTAATTTTTGCTTTTCCACATTATAAATTGTGGTTTTTCTTATTATTTTCTTATTATTTTCTTATTATTTTTACTTTCCACGCTATAAATTGTCTTTTTTCTCCTTATTTTTACTTTTCCACATTATCAATTGTGTTTTTTCTTGGTTTTTCTTGGTTTTTCTTGGTTTTTCTTGGTTTTTCTTGGTTTTTCTTGGTTTTTTCTTGGTTTTTCTTGTTTTTTTCTTATTATTTTTCCTTTTCCATGCTATAAATTGTATTTTTTCTCATTATTTTTGCTTCTCCACGCTATGAATTGTGTTATTTCCTCTTACTTTTGCTTTTTCATGCTATAAATTGTCTTTTTTCTCCTTATTTTTCCTTTTCCACTCTATAAATTGTGTTTTTTCTCCTTATTTTTGCTTTTCCAAATTATAAATTGTGGTTTTTTTCTCCTTAATTTGATTTTTTTTCCCTTTTTCAGACCATGAACGATTTTGATTACCTGAAACTTTTAGGAAAAGGAACTTTTGGGAAGGTGATTTTGGTGAGAGAAAAAGCCACCGGGCGTTATTACGCCATGAAAATCCTCCGGAAGGAAGTTATCATCGCAAAAGTAGGTGTGGAATTTGGGATGGGGGGAGGGAAAGTAGGGAAATTACAGGATTTAGGGAATTTTAGGGAATTTTGGAATGTTTGGGGGTGGGAAGATCTTCGAAAGTCACCTTAGAAGGTTGGGATGAGTTTGAAAATTCAAAGGTGACCTCAAAATATTGTTGAAAATTCAAATTTCACCTCAAATATTTTGAAAATTCAAAGTCATCTCAAAATATTGTTGAAAATTCAAATTTAACCTCAAATATTTTGAAAATTCAAAGTCATCTCAAAATATTGTTGAAAATCAAAAATCACCTCAAAATATTGAATTGGTTTTGAAAAATTCAAAGGTCACCTCAAAATATTGGGATGAGTTTGAAAATTCAAAGGTGACCTCAAAATATTGAGATTGTTTTGAAAATTCAAATTTCACCTCAAAATATTGTTGAAAATTCAAATGTCTCCTCAAAATATTGGGATGGTTTTCAAAATTCAAAGGTCTCCTCAAAATATTGTTGAAAATTCAAAGGTCTCCTCAAAATATTGTTGAAAATTCTCTTTGGATTTTCCAGAAATTTAAATAATTCAAAAATCTGGGTTTTTTTTTTTGTTGGTTTTTTTTTTCAAAAAATGATGTTTAATTTCTTTTCCCTTTTACACCTCAAGCTCCTGGTCTCTTTGGGGGTTTTT
>NW_010340949.1:0-17824 GCF_000700745.2 Antrostomus carolinensis
AAAGCCACCCCTCCACCTCTCCTACCCTACCCTACCTTGAGCAATGACAATAAATCAGCCTTATCTGGTTTTGCTTATATTTGTGTTTCTGTTAGCTGCAATTTTAAATCACTATAAGTTAACTGCAAACTATGATATTATGACTGCAAAGAGGTAGGAAAGTCTTCTCGCCATAATTTTTGAAATTTATGAGGTCATGTTCAGTACTTTTAGGTATTTAAAGAAATTATTTTTTAAATTGCTCAAATCCTGGAACTAAATTTTACAGGACATTGTTAACTGAAGAGTACTTGTGGCAAATGGAAACCAAAATGCTTCTCACTTTTAATACAGCAGGTCCACCATCAAAAGTAACAAATGTGCCAAAAGTATTGCAAGACTGATAAATCACCCAGAAATGTAAAAAAAACCCAGAGCAAAACAAAACAAAAACCCACCACGCTGCAAAGTTGCTAGTACAAAGAAAAATTGAGATGCAATTTCTTTTTAAGACAATGCAGACAAAATAACAATAGTTTTATCTAGAATATGTGAAAGAATCTCATAAACTATCAATGAAATCAAACCTTTTTCTCTTTCTAGGTTTTTCTAAGGTAAGACATTGCACTAATGCTGACTGAGCTTTTTTTAAGCAATCTTTTGTGGATATGCTAGTGTGCAGAGACAGAAGCAACACAGGGTGACTATTTTAAAAGATGAGGTATATTTACATGTTTTTAAGTTCAAAATCACCATGATGCTGAACTGACCTCAGAAACAACAGGACAAAAGTGACTTGTTTTACAGCAACTAGAATACTACTCAGCTACCTCCATTTGTGCACACACAGGGGGCTGGGTTAGAAACTTGAGTTCTATATACAAATGTACATGGTAAGTTCATTATGCAAGAAGAGATAAGCAAGTGCATTTGTGATTAAAGTGATCTGATAAATCAGAGACACCATCTCCTAACTCATTCATGACCACAAGGTCGTTCATAGATAGCCATGTTACTCTGACCCTTTGCTAAATTTTACATACTTGCTCACTAGGTTCCCGTTACTTCACATAGTATGACCACCTCAAGCCATTCTTCTAGCAATTCAAAGCCAAGATCTGGTATACTGATTACAGCAATTGAATACAGTCCTGACCACTCAACCACAGGTCTATTCATATACACCTATATGATGCATATAATGTGTAATTTGGGGTGATTCACTAGGTCCAGCTTCCCATCTTTATTGTTCTTCTAATACGTAAGTAATTTGTAACCTACGCCCATAAAGACAAAAGAGTTCATTGGTGGTGTTACATGCTTGTAATGCTTGATATGCCCTTTTTACATGAAAGCAGCTAAAAACTATGTCTTGTACTGCAAATAAGATCAATTTCTTATGCAGATCAAACCCACTGCAACAGATAATAGTGAATTCCCTTTTATACAACTAGCCGGGAGCAATGCATAACAAATGTCAAAGAACCAAGAAGTGCTAGATTCTGCTAATTCTGAGGGCAACCCTTGACTGCTGTGACTAGTGCGTGGTGTGTGGAGAACTGTTCCCAAGGGGAGGGCTTGTCAGATGGGTGAGAGCTGCAGAGTTCCCTCCAAGCCCTGTGGAACACACTGCCTTCAAACTCCCAGCCTAGCTTCTGCTGTTCTCACACTGCACAGAAACATCTGAGCAAAATGATTGACTAGCTGCTAATTCTTAGATGTGTCTAGTTTAAAGGAATCTCCTAGGCAATGAAAACCACCAGTTCCCTGAAAACTCATCTTTAATGGCTCTTTATTTTTTTCCATTCACTCCCATGTGAATTGTCTGACGATGAAGTACAAATTCTGAGTGGCATTTTCCCTCTGGTTTTATGGCACCTGCAACACCCTCTCTCACGGGGACAGTGAGAGTGGAGTTCATATTGCAGTTTTCTTCAGCAGAGGGCTCTTAATAGAGGCTCCATCCCTGCCCATTTGCAGGAAGTTTGCATTATCACTTGCCTTACTTTTTGTGAGCGATCTCCTTCAGTCCTCTTTATTTGAAACTGGCCAGTAGGTAGACTACTGTGAACAGGCTGACACCAGAGACATGTTCCACATAGTAAAGCTCTTTCCTTACTCCCTAAAAGAAATGCAAACAAGGTATTGTTTGCAATACATTGTTTGCATATATTATTATGTACTTCAGGCTGAAGTAAACAGACATTGCAATCTTACACTGTTTCTCTTTCTAGGTCTGTCTGTAGTAGGTCTGTACATTAAAATATCCAATTACCTTTAGCATCTGTAATTAATCTTCCAATTGCAGACTGACAATTAACAAATCTACAGAAGGCAAATAAAGAAGGAACAATGAAACAGCACATTTGAAATACCACATGAAAAATTGTACTGTTTGAGCTCTCTGTGTTTAATTCTTTCTCCCAGATACTTATTCTTTTGCCCTCACATTAATACAGCAGGTATAAATGAAGGTATTTGGAATGCCTCCTCACTTACCAGTTTATATAGCTGACAACTTCACTTTTGCTTCCTTTTTTAACTCTCACCAAGTAGAACTGTTAAACTTAATTAGCAGTAATTAGGCAGCCTTCATTCACCAAAGCTATCAAAGGCCCAAACTCTCACTTGAGGGTTTTTTTGAACCACCAGAGAACCCAAACCTTACTCCTAGAAATAAAAGGGTATGCTTTTCTATAGAGAAGACAAAATGTCTTCTTGCACCAAGTCCATCACCAGTTGAGACAAAGAAGTTCAGTCCTCTTGCTGAGGACTTACAAAATCAGCTCTAATGTTAATCCATGGTTACCCTTCCAAGGGACCAATTTTTTTCCAAACTAGTCACCTCTAGATGGTAACCAGTATCTTCACATTCTCTAGTCCAACACTTCAAATTTACTAGGCTGGGATTACATCTTACAGTTCCTGTTGATTTTCAGTCAGTGGAATTTAATCTGATCTTGAGTGATGTTTTAGATCAATAGAGATATCCTGCTCCCATATACAGGAACCCAGCTGCCACCAAGCACTGTGCTGCTCTGTCCTGGAAGCAGAATTTGGGAACAGGTAAGTGCCTTTTTTAATATGTTTCCGAACACTGAAGATGTAGAACAATGCAAAAATAAGAACTTTTTCACCCTATAAAGGTGAAATTCTTTATTCTGTTATGAATCACACCCAATGTATTACATTCCTCTTCTTCTCCTGCTTGCCTTCTCTCCCCCAAAATAGTAACCTTCTTACCTTAAGAAAGTGGCATGTGCTTGACTTCCTTGTCCATCTTGAAGTCCAGGTACACATCTTGTACTTGCATGTGGCTAAGAAAGAAGCAAGGAAGGAAAATATTATTTACATATTTATAAGCTAGTTTGTAAGAAGATGTCTAGGACCACTATTCAAAAATAGTTTGTTTTCCTTTGTTACTCAGAAGTTAACTGTGTATATCCTAGATAAATGGAATAGTAGTTGAGGAAGATTCTTACCTTAGTAACACTGTGGCTGCTGTAATAGAAGCTATAATGGCAGTTGTATAAACATAATGTGGAAATGCAGAAAAATAAAAGTTCATTGCAAAAGACAAAGCCAAAGTATCAAAGAGGGAAAAAAAAAAGAAAAAAAAAAGATGGAAAATCTGTCTGAGGTAGAGCAGTTTGAAGTTAGTATTTAAAACACTTCCTCAGATACGTATGTAACATCCAGCACAAAAGAAGGTGGTCATAGACAGTAGTTGCATCCCCTTTCTATTTGACAGCTCCAGCACAACATCGTTTTTCCCTATATTCTCTAAGTATTTATGTACCTATGAACTCTTCAGAAGACAACAGGGAATTTGAAAAAGGAGAGAAATTAACAGCATGTATGGAGACATGACTTGTTGCTATCACCGTTCACATAGTGAAGCAAATTAAGGGAAGCTTAGAAGAATTAAAATTTTAAGCAATATTACCCTTCACTGGAAATACTATGCTTGTCTTCAGAGATTACAGGCAAACCAGAGGAATTGCCACCCTCAGACTGATAATCAGTGGCAAATGCTGGTTTTCAAAGGGTTACATCACACTGTCTTATATATAAAAAAAAAATTCTTTATAGAAATCAATAGAAATTATGAAATCTCATCCATGCAAGTGATGGGACTAGAACTTGAATAAATAAAACCAATGAAAATATCCACTAGGAATAGCAACAAAGTAAAGTATTTTTTTCCAGTGGGTGTTTACTTGGCTTACCCTTATTTGGAAATATTTCTAGTTAAGAGGCAATTCCAGATGTACATCAAAAAAGCCTTCAATTTCCATCCCTCCACCAAATAAAGACAGTGTAAGTGCATTTAAGTTAGACATTTAAGTTTTCCAAAATATACATTAGTCCTCCCTAAAAGAAAAGCAATGAGGATTCTTTGGAACTTCCTGCAGTATTGTATAACAGCCCAGAGGCTCTCCTGCATTCATCTCTCTGCAGCTGAATAAAAGAAGGCCAGCTAGTTAGTGGGAGGGATCGTCACATTATTAGGCCATTCAGCACTAATGAACAGGGTTAGGAGGTCAGCAGAAAACTGCCTAGGTTGATACCCTGACAGACATTTTTCTATCACCTTTTCCTCAGTGGAATGCTGCTGCTGGATTTGATCACCTTGCAAATCTGGTAAAGCTTTCTTCTTTTCATAGTTAACAATTTAGGGATTATTCCTGGAAAAGTTGCTGCTGAGCTCATGTCCTTTTTTGAAAACAGACAAAGCAAAACCAAAAAAAAATCCTTGAGACAAATTTAACTGTCTTATAAGAGAATTACATTCCTTCTTAAGAACTGTAAAAAGGTCTCAAAGCTTTTCAAAGCTCATGCAACTTTTTGGGGAGCCCTCAAGGCATTATTGTTTCATCCCCATGCTATCCCACAATATACTTTCCTCATAGGATTCCTCGCAGGCCCCAGGAGGCTTCACAAGGTGGTACTCTGTTCATACAGAGCAACTAGGAAAAGCTGATACTGAACTGCCCACAAATGCCCAGACAATAGCAAAGTAGGAACACGGAGACTATCACGTATATCACATGATCATAGACATGATTTTTCCAAGTCTCTGCTGATTGGCTTCAGCTACTCATACTTCTGTTTGACAGGGAAGTTAACTGTCCATAAACAGACTAGGTGGAGCTCCATGAGTGCCAGGCTGCACGGTGGTTACTGGACACATGCAAGAAATCATCTGTCAGCAGAGAGTCTGTGTTCTGCCAGGACAGGACAGCTTGGACTCTAACCAGAAGCTGACAGTTTCCTGAACTAAGTTACACACTTGCTTTGAGTTTACTTTTTCATCAAATATTTCATCAAAATACTGCAGTGATAATTTTACTGAAATCACAAAGCCAAAATAACAGAGCACTTCTGGTAGACAACTTCTTGTAGACCTTGCCTGCAGTACACTCTTTATTTATATACATTGGATAAAAATGAACCAAATTGTGTTTAAAATTAACAATGGCAATGCTCTGTGAAACTTAGACTTAATCTAGTACTGCAAACATACAATAAATGTATGCAATGCATTCTCATGCTATTAGGTAGGGTTTGTTATATTTCAAAATACGTAAACAACTGTATTATGCCTCTCTATTTTTTCCATTTAAAAAAAGAGTTCCCACAAAAAAAAAGAGATTTCAGAAAGGTTCTGGGTGTCAAAGCCTCAAAAGATGAGAATTTACTAAAAAATAACACCGTGCTATTTCATTATTCTTTTTAAAAAATGGTGAATCCCATTCACCTGGCTTTTTCAGTGGGTGAAGTCCACACACTAATGATGAGCAGAAGGGACAGCTGAAACTTTGGAAAAAGATACTGGAAAAAACACAGTGCAACAACCCAAAACATACCAGTAGTTTGAATTATCTGAAGTAGTCGCTTTTGGATGCATTTATAGCTGACTGAGAGAAACAAAAACTTCACAGGGTTATTCATCTTCTCTTAAAATAAACAAAATAATATGCCCATGAACATAACTCTAAAAATCTGTCAATATACTGTGAGAAGCACCTAGGGCAGCCAGCTCTGCAGCAGAGGCCTCTGCTATGGACTTCAGAAGTTAGGAGACATAAAAATCCTAGGAGTTTTACTGGGTGTTTTACATCTGAGCCTGGTCTACACACATTTAAAGGGAAGTTTCACAATGGAAAACTATAAAGAAACCAGGAAAAAGCCCAATGAATTAGATTGAACATCTGCTTTACAGCACAGAATAGATCACAGAATCACAGTCTTGGAGGTCAGGAGGGACCTCTGGAGACAGCCTAAGCAGGGGCAGCTACTGCAGTGCTCAGGGCCACATGCAGTCATGTTTTGAGTATCTCCAAGGATGGAGGCTCCAGCACATCTTTGGGCAACCTGTTCCAGTTCATACAATGGTTGTTTACATCAGGGCATCAAAATAAGACAAGACAGGACCCAGAACCATTCCCCACCCTGCAGAGAAAGGAGTTAGAGGTTACCAAAAAATACTGCGTATAGAAAAATGTCAGAGGTTGTCTGATACAGCAAATTTTTATTTATTTTCTTTTTTACTGAGAATTTCTAGGTTTTGTCACATAATTAATCTCTGTTTTCTTTCTCACATGTGACAGTCATTAAATCAGTACATTCTCATGATTTGCATTTAATATAGAAAGGGCCAATCCTGATATTATTTAGTTCACATGCAGCCTAGTCAGCTCTAAATTGCTTGCTGGTTAACATATTTTATTACACACACTATGACTTAATTTTACACACTGACCAAGGAAAGGCACCAAGAAACAAGGAAAACACCAGAAGATTGGTCTTTAGCCTTCCACGTCCCCTTTCATACAAAGAGGTATGTTTCCTTCTCCAGTGGCTCATACAGATTTCCCAGAGCATTTATTTTGAATGAGAATGATTGGCAGACTTTTAGCTGTTGACAAATGCCTCAGTCTACCTTGAGCTTGGAGCACTGCTCCAAAGTGGAGAGTCTGCCAAGGAACAGAAGAGGTCACAGGGCACCCTGGGTCCAGGCAGACAATGGGAAGCTGCCTACTTCCTAAGCAAGTATTAAATAAGTTTAAAGATTGAAGATCTTTGATGTTCTGTTTCTTCTTGTAATTTTACAAGTACAATCTCTGTCACCACCACTAGATAGTTCCCTAATTAAGGACTGAACCAGTTGAGGAACTGGCTTTTAGCAAGCATTCTCACATTGTAACAAAATGTACAGTCTCAAAACACACAAAACACACAGATCAGAACTAAACTAAACTTAAAAATTCCCTTTCTGAAATGAAGAATTACCTATACTGTACACCCTTCTAAGAGTTTCCATTCAGAAGTCTTTAATTTTGTCACCTCTAGCATTCTTTCCTTCCTTTCCTGAGTTTTATTTGCAAATGTGTTCTCAATTATAAGAAAAAAACATTGCCACACATAAGCTACGCAGCCTATTGAAATCACAGCTGTTCCAACCAGGAGATATTGGAGTTTCTAGCATAAGTTTGAGAGGCAAGAATATGTATGTCCACACTAAAATCCCCTTTTACACATTAGAACTTATTTACCAATGTTTTTTCATATGTTCGTTTTATTGCCAAACTGTACCAAAATATAAAAAGTGAAATAAAGAAGAGGGGCTGAAACAGAGGGTGGTCTGCATATCAGAGCAGCCCTACATTTTTTGACATGTGGCTTCAAATGTATCCATAACAATTTAACAATTATATTTTAAAAGACATTTTTACTTAATATTTTTCTTCAAGCTTGCTGCATTTTTAAATTTCTGTGGTGTATTGTGTTTAATTTTCTGACTCAATTATAATTTGCAACTAAGGTATGAAACACTATGTCTTAAAACATAAAAAATGAATTAGTCTTCCTCACCGTTCTTTTTCTTCTAGTAATAATTTTTTCCTAAAAAAATAAAGAAACAAAATAGTTTACATCCAGATACTGTATTAGGTAAAGTTATTCATAATTCCGGGAATGCTGTAAGCTGTGCAGTCAAAGAGATTTTTGGAAGGGATCAGCTAAAATTTTCTCCAGTTTTGCTTGTTTAAATGCTCTGTACTGGACAGACTCACTCTTCTAACAGCTGGTTCTATGGATCTCATTCAGATCCAGTCAATGCATCTTCTAGAATAATTACTGTTTGTTGAGTAAACTATATGTTGATAATCATCTGTGATTTTGTTTTGATTCACATATTGCAGCACTGATTTTATTTTACCTGACATGTTGCATCACCTACCTTTGTTTTTCTGTTGTACATCTCATCATTTCAGTCTTTCTCCTTCTCCCCTTCTCCTCCCTTCACCATCAACGAATTGTAACCCAAAGATACCATTCCACTCTCATCCTCTTTTGAATGATTTTTCTGCTCTCTTCTTAAATCGTTTAAGTCTCAGACCAAACTTTACTCAGGCAGCTCTACAGTAACATAACATCTAGATCTTCAGGCATCGACCACATGCAACTCTGTCACATCCTGTACAAATACAAAATAAAAAGACTACAAGTCATAGAGAACTTTCAGTATGGCTTCATCTTACTTTAGGATAAAGATCAGCAGAGATGAATGGGAGGAGTAAAGGAATCAAAAGACAACCTGGTGATGACAGGCAGTGGGCTCAGCACGACCTCAAGTTATTATCAAGCCTGCTGTAGACAACCTGGAAAAATAAGTTCTTGTGCAGATATTTAGAAATGCAGATTTCCCTAAATAACGATCATAATAAACAAAGATAAATTTCAAAATGGTACACTAGAATGTATCTAAACATATAGGACATAAAGAAAGAAATGTGGGGTGAAGGTGATGGTGGCCAAGGCAAGTCTTAATTTTATCCATTTTAATTTTTACTTTTCTTAAGACAAATCACTCTAACCATTTTTCACTGTCTAGTGTTCTCTTGTTGCTTTCTGCTCTCTGCTCTTGCAATGGATATCCATCCTGCCAAAATTGCAGCCTGTCAGTTTCATCTGAAAGATCAAAGATCAAAACCCCTCTTTGCACATAGAATTCCCTTCAGTTAAACATAATTTCATTCCAGTTCACAATTTTTCCTATGCATAGAGAAATGCAAAAATGTAGCCTCAGATTATTCTATGAAGTGCAGAAACCACTTTGGACAGCTAAAAAAACTTGTGCAATCAAGAAAAAATTTCCCATTGGAGACAGCATTTAAGGACTGCAAGCCGGTGGCATGATGGTGAGGAGAGAGAAGGAAAAATCTATTTCATTTTTAAGAGCCATAACAACCTCCAAGTCAATCATTTCCTGGCAGTTAATGACCAGGCGGATTAAGATCTCCTCCAGATGGCCATTAACTGCCAGGAAATAACCAACTCATTGGCCATTAGTGCTTAAAACACCATTAGGATACTGCCCTTCATTAGTCACATTCACATGATGTTACTATGCACTGAGGACATGAATGCAGCAGAAAAGCTTCATTTGAAAAGACAACAAACAGAACAAAAATAGCACTGAAAGAGGTGCATAGTTTCACTTATGCAGGGCTGTATTGCTGCTAGAACCCTAAGAATGTGTTGCTTATGGAAATAACTGTCAGCAATTTAAGCCTCCACACGCTAATCCACTTAATGTGCCTTCTCTTATGTCCTGAAGGGACCACCCCAAGGGGTGAAAGGTTAGTCTCCATGCCAAATCAACTTACAGTTTTCCTGCTAAGATGTCCAAAAAAGTATGTGACTGTTGAGATTAGGTTACTTGACCAGTATTAACAGCACTAAGACAAAAATTCCAAAGTGAAGAAAGCACAACTATTTAGTTTTAGGGTACCTACACACACACGCCCATGCACATATGTTAGCATATTCAAGGAGAGACTAAAATTTCTTCCAAGCAATCTCTAAATGTTATGGTTAACATATAGTTTACTATATATACTATACTATAATTTATAGATATTATAGTTTATATATATAGTTTATTATGGTTTATAATATAGTAAAATATGTAGTTTACTATAGAACTATAGTTTTTTGAATCATGTGGTGTATATATGTATAACTAATCCTAGCTATTGATTAAAAAAAAAAAATGCGTAATAGGACTAACTAAATTATATCTTTAATATGTTTGCTGAGTTCTGCAGGTGGTAAAATGAGTAACCCCAAAACCAGCAAAGATTCTCAGGTGCTTTCTGAAACAGAAAAACACAGAAAGAAATTCACTTCCCAAGAAATAATTCTAAAAGTGCCCGAAAACAGATAATTTATAAAGGAGGAGTGAAGGAATCTTTAGTAATGTGATCATGTGTAAATTAGTAATTCTGGATATGACTATTGTGAACTCTTAAACTAATCCATCAATGAATTATGTTAGTGCACACTAACAACTGGATCTGACAGGCAGGCTGGGTAGTCACTAAGTGTAATCTTACACCTCAATTATATCCTCTGTCAAGCTGCCTATCTTCACAGACATCCTGAAAACTCATAGTGCAGCCACAGTTTGCTATCACAGCCCAACGGTCTATTAATTTCATAGAATCATAGAATGGTTTGGATTGGAAGGGACCTTAAAGATCATCTAGTTCCAATCCCCCTGCCATCAGCAGGGACACCTTCCATTAGACCAGGTTGCTCAAAGCCTCATCCAGCCTGGCCTTAAACACTTCCAGGGAGGGGGCATCCACAACTTCCTTGGGCAACCTGTGCCAGGGTCTCACCACCCTCACAGTGAAAAACTTCTTCCTAATATCTAATCTAAACCTCCCCTCTTTCAGTTTAAACCCATTTCCCCTTGTTTTGGCATTAGTTGCCCTTATGAAAAGTCCCTCCCCAGCCTTCCTGTAGCCCCTTCAGGTACTGGAAGGCCGCTATAAGATCTCCCCAGAGCCTTCTCTTTTTCAGGCTGACCAGCCCCAACTCTTTCAGCCTGTCCTCATAGGAGAGGTGCTCCAGCCCTCGGATCATCCTGGTGGCCCTTCTCTGGACTTGTTCTAACTGGTCCATGTCTTTCTTATGTTGGGGGCTAATTTAACGCAGCATTTGGCTGACACTTACCAGTCTGTACTGAACAGTGGAATTCAGGTTGCCTCTTTTATGCACATAGGGAGCTGCCCCTCAGCACGAGAGACTGGATGACATAGTCCAAAATAGGACAGCTGGAAAGGGCAGGATTTCTTTTACTCTATGAACTCTGCATTCATATGCTAATATCAAAATAATTTCAAACAACAAGCTGAGAACAGGCTTCTGAATGCCCTATATAGCAATGACTTCTCAGGCCCAGGGGTACTACACAATTTTTCATCTAGTTACCCATTCTAGTGATTTATATGCTTTTCTTCTGTATGGGCCCTGCTAGGCCTGTTCTGGTGAGCAATCAGCTGGTTTACTCACTCCTTGATTACCTCATCCTTTTTTTAGCAAACAAGAGTCCCTGACAGTGACAAGGTACAGATGTTTTATGGAGTCTAATGCCAAAGAAGTAGAAAATGCTCCTCTGTGCACAGGCAAGAGCAACACTAGAAACTTTATTTTTATAAAGAGGAATCATGACTCAAGTTCCAACTTTGAACAACGCTATCAGGTTGCATCTGAATGTCATCTCCCTCAGGAAGGCAGTATACACAGGATATTATCTTCATCTGTTGATGGCAAAATATCTACTGACTTCAGGAGAGCCAGAATTGCACTCCAAATTTTTCAGGTAAATTAATTTTTATCATTAGGAATACTAATATGGAAAAAAAAAACCTGACAATGATATTTTTCCAGTTGATTTTATTGACAATAACATGAAATATTGATTTGTGTACATTCTCGCAGTGTGACTAAGTATCACTTCAAGGAAGCTTGTGTGAGGATATTTTACAAAATAGGAAGCTTCAATAAAAGGGTGGTTCTGAAGAGAGCACCATGGATAGCAAATCAGGAGATCAGGCTCTATATCCAGACCTCCTGCCAATTATCTGTCTGGGTAGACACCTCCTTATCTATTAACAGTCCTAATAATTGGTATAGTGTCCCTCATTTCTCCCTATTTTATGATGTTTCCCCAGCATTTTTCCCCGTTACTAGCTGAAGATATGTGAAAGACGAGCAAATGGTAAAAGAAAAAGAGATGGTTTCCTCCCTTTTTTATTAGGGAGGGAAAAAAAATAAAAATAAACCCAATAGAAAAAAAAAAACAAACAAAAAAAACAAAAACAACTCCTACCACATGGACCCACTGCATTCTTGCCAGAGGGCAGTAAATGTCAACACTGTAGAATGTTTCCTGCTTTGAAAATGAACCAGTTTAATTCAGAACTATTAAACTTCACAAGAGTGGTAACCCCTTCCCGTGTGTTGTCTTTCTGTTGGGCCAGTCTCTTAAATCATTCAACACTGCTGCCTGCTAGAGACTGAATCCTCAACAAACAAAACTGCCCCTGCAGTTAAATCTCTGCAATAAGGCTGTGCTTTGATCAGAGCCTTCCTTCTTTCCCCAAGGATGAGTTAACCTCATAAAAATGCATATCCTGCCCAATCCAGAGTTTGTTTGCTCTCATTTATTCCTTCCTTAATACTAATAGCAAGATCACTGAACAAAAAAACTCCTCAGCCTGGGTATAAATACCCACCCTTCAATGGCCATTTGTCAAAGGTGATCAAGGCCATCCCATAATTCATGCTCTACTTGTAGGCTGGGCAGCTGCTATTTTTCTTGTGGTGGTTCAAAGACACCCATTGAGAACAAGCATCTGGTCTTGAAGAGGGGGCAGGAACATTAAATCTGAGCAGTATGAGCAGACACAAGTCTGAGGGTTTTTTTAAATCTATCTACAAATTCTTCTGTGCTCTGTCCCACTATAGATAGTAAAATCCTTATTGGGAATGCAGTTACACACAACTGTCTACCATCAAAGGCTTTGTTCAGCACCACCTGGATTTAGATCTGGTAGTGCAGCCTCCTGTCATCTGTACTCCACTCATGAGCATCCAGGGGATTGTGGAGCAAGACAGAGAAGGGTCATCTGTAAAGGAGCCTGGTGCAAAATCATGGTCTTATTCTCTATTTTATAATGAAGTATTATAGACAAAGTTGCACAGACCAGGACCATCTGACAGGTAGGCAGACAAAGTGCTTTTCTTCAAAGTCAAAACAAATAATCTAGTAGATGATACAGGAGTCAGCCACTAAGTGGCTACACACTGTAGCTGCACACAGGCACTGTCCCCTGATGAAAGACTGAGACATAATGCACCTTATCACTACATTGGAAAAAAGAAAAAAAAGGACTTAAAAGCAAAGATACAAAGGTACATTACCTTTGCAGCCTTGTCCACCATTATTTCCTCATTACTTTTGCTCTTAAAGGATCTCTAACAGAGAGCTCAGACTTTCTTTGGTATTTAGGGATTTAGATTTACACTGGCTCTCTCAGTGACACTAGTTTTGAGGGGTTTTTTGGGAGGTAAGCAGAAGTCTAAGTCACAGCAACAAAGGTACCAACATCATCCAGCTACTATAACAACTGGAAATGTGCTGCCAGTTTGAATAAAGAGAACAAGAAGTCTAAGCTGTTCCCACACCCAATGTGCCTTTCCCATAGATAAGGGGAAGTGTCATAGCTGCAGAACAATGAGAAGCCTGTGATTAACCATTGCGCATAAGAGAACCCATGAAAAACTGAAAGGCATCTGATTACAATGTTAGTAGTAGATATAGAAATGTTATTTCAACATGCATTTGTCTTCTTTTTCTCCCATAAAGGTTATTCTTAATAAAGATAATAAAACCACAGAGCCATATACCTCTGCAAAACAGATAGAAAGGCATAAAAATGAAGGAGCTACATGTGACTGCCTTACCTCATGCAACAAGGGTGCCTGGAATGAGCTATGTCAGAGGTAATGCAATGTTCAATTTTAGGGAGTTATTAACTGGTGTTGATAAGTTAATAAACATTAATTCAGTCCTTCCACTGAGACGACAGCCTAAATTGTAATGGCCTTATCAACTACGAAAAATGCAAAGGACCATGTGCTCTTTTATAAATTCAGTCAAAGCAATAATTATCTTCTGGCAAAGAAAGTCTCCCATGGCACTTGCACTGAAAAAGCTGTCTCCATTCTGCTGCTAACAAATAGTTGACTCTTTATCTTGATTTGCTGAATTGTTTATAAGCTCCAGCATACATCTCTGTGGCCCCAAAATACTGGCACAGCAGTCAGAAAGCAGTAAGATTTTGGTTTGGATAGACAAAACAGCATCAGAAGTTTGGCTTTAAAAGAAAAAACAAGTAGTCTACGCCCTCATGCTAAGTCTACAGGACCTGGCAACACTGTCTACAGGAGGGAAGGAGCTGGAGAAGGCAACATTCTTCTCCTTGGTGACAAGGCTTTCTTTAAACTCATTTTTAATGGCATCCATCAAATCCATGAAGATCAGGATTTTGCAAGATTCACTTGCTTATGTGCCATCGTCACAAGAAATATTTCTAATTATATTCATAGCGGTGGCAACAGCAGCTTCAGTTCTGTGTCAGGGCCTGGGAAAGTGTGTGGGGAAACAGGTTTCCAGCCCTATCTCACACTTGTGCATGAAGGAGCACGTGGCAGTGGCAGCAACAGCCCATTTGCTAGCACAGGAAGAGACGTTTGACTGTTGTTCATCTCTCACATGAAATGTGATGGGATGAATTGGTTTGGGTAGCACTTTGAAGCAATGTCTGTAATACCACCAACAGGTTACCTAATGTGAAATGTGACCTGTGGAAGGGTATGCATTGAGCATTAAGAAATGAGAGCCTTCCTGTTCTCTCTGTTCTGGTGTAGCATGAGGTAAAACAAGCAACTAAAGCTTTTCCTCTCTAATAACATCCGGAAGCAGCTTCATTTGATCAAAAGCATCTGTATGAAATGCAGACATCTGCATCTAAGCTACTTCCGGAGGTCAACAGACTTGATTCAGCTTGAGCTAAAGTGGAACTAAATCCCCCCAAAATCCTTACCTTCTCCAGTAACAGCTGTGACCTTTAAAACCAAGTGAAATAATTCCACTCTCTGCATTTCCAAAAAACCTGTCATATAGCATCAGTCCCAGAGTTCTCCTATTCAACATCCATCTGTGATCTTTGAAACTTCAGTTACATTGTTTTCTTCCCCTTTTTGTAAACATATACTTGCTCCATCTGGCAAGAGGAACCATAAATCTTTGCTGACTCTACTTGCTGTTTTGACATATTTGCAGTAGTTCACACAGGCAGAGTGTACTTAGACAAAGGGCAGAAGGAAAACACTTCTGCATGCATATAAGTGGAAGCCTCTGCTACAAACAGTGTTTCTACTGTATTACTCTGTGAGTTCCTGTTGCTGCACATCTTGAACTCAGCTGCACTTTCTGTCTTCCAGCACTACATTCACTGTTTCTTCATGACTGTTTTCTGCCAGAAATACAAGGTTAGTGGATGAAAAGAATGCAGCAAATATCACCCTTGAATTATATCAATCTGCCTTACAAAATCTCACTTGCAAAATTAATGTGAGCCATGTAGCATGAAAACAGTCATGTGGACTGAAAAACTCCATGAACCTAAGCAAAGGGTAGTGATAAATAGCTAATACAAGGGTCAAGGGAGACAGCTAATGGAAGATTTAGTGATCAGTGTAAATCTGGTTTTATTTAAAGTATGCATTTAGAAACAGGAAAAGTAAGAGGATATCACATAAATGTAATTTTTAGATGTTACTAAAACATGAGGAATGTCAACCACCAGTCAGGAGGGAGAAATCATGCAAAGAGTCTTTGATCAAAAGCAAAGGGTAAGAGCTTAGTGAAACCATGTCTGAGAGAAATATAAATCTGAGGGAAAGGAAGTAGTCTGAAAAACTGCTGCATACAAGAAGGAGACACAGTAACGGTGGTGCTGAATGGCAGAAACAAGCAATAGCAAAATAGAGAGACCTTCATATTACAGTGTGGTACCCAAGATGACACAAGATGCAATTTGGAGTTCCATGTGCGGAAAGATCTCCTGGTGTGGGTGACACACACCCACCTACACACACCCCCTGAGGCTCTTACTGGGACACTACTGGGGCACTAAGGGGCTGGAAGAGGGAGGCAGGCCAAGGTGATGGTGTTTTCTCCAGGTTCCTTTCCCTCCGCATCCATCAGCACCAACAGCATCACACACGTTGTGGATAGGGCAGCAGCCATGAGGATTGTGGCCCCTGCTGTAAGCAGGTTATGTGCCATTAAGGTTATCCAGTCAAAGACCTTGTCAATACCAAAGGGGATAACACATAAGCAATAAACAAGAACACACAGAGACATAAACCTGGTAGACAAAGAACGACGGAGGCAATGCCGAAGACCAAAAGTCTCCAGTCACTAACTGATGGAAATTACAGGGTGTTTTGGTTTTGGCTGGGATGATAGGAAAGCAGCAGCTGCATCCATCAGCCTGCAATGGAGACTCCCAGATCTCTGGGCAGGACTCTGGTGGCTAGGCAGGAGGAATCCCCTGGTCTCAAACATGCTGGAGGTGTGACTGATTTAAACATCCCTCAACAGAAATCATGTGAAAATACAAGAATAATAGAATATTAGGAATTCCTTGACACAGAAGGCATGCAAATAGAAATGGTATGTCCCATACTGCTGGGGGTTGTCAGCCTCATGAATCAAAATACTTTTTCACCTCTGACCTCCTGTTATAGAGCACTGATCATGTAGACACTGACGGGTCTAGCATGGCCTTTCAAGACTTGCTCTTGTGGGAGATACAGGTCAAGAGCCTTAATAATTTATGACTGAAATGTAAGGCCAGAGAACACACCTAAAGCATTAATTAGTTCATGCGCCATGCTAGGATTTTAACTGCAACATGGCTGCATTTTAAGGGAAGGCTGAGACACTCAGTTTATCCCTTGCTGTATCCGGCATCCAGGTTCTCTGCCCTGTGTAGGCATTCTGGCATTGAACCAACAGCTGAGAGGACAGATGGCAGTGAAAGCAAGTTGAACACACCCTGCAATAAAAGACAACACAGGAGTAGTGATGAGCTGCTGCAGGTTGCTTTAACAGCTTGCAAAAGACAGAAATTTAGGAACAAGCAACAGTGAGTTCTAGGCTTGGGTAGGGTGGGAGAAAAAAAATTCCCTACAATGGCAGGGCTGGGAAAGTCCTGGAGTAAATTCAGGAGAGGAGCCTGGCCAGGTAAACATAATTCAATACCTTAAAGAACAGACAGAAGGATGAGGAGAAAAGAACAGATAGGCAATAACTTTTGTTTTGTATTTTTAATAAGCCAGGACTGATGCGATCTGGTCTTAATTTGAAAAATGGGCTACGTATGACGTTGTTAAGTACCCCATGGACACAGCAGAAGCAGAGGCAGAGACAGGGTGTGAGAGTCCATAGAAGTGGAGCCTGCTTCAGCTTCATGAACTTTAAGACTGTATTTCACAGGATTTTCAAAGCCATAAACCTGCACAGAATCATTTGAAGAGTAAACTCACACCTGGAGCTTTTGACAGAAATCTTCAGTTTTAAAGATCAAATCAATCATTAAAGCTTTTTACGCTCCACATTAAATTGTTCTCATCATTATTTAATTAGTGAGAAACTGCTTCATATTACAGTTGAGGATCTATTAAATAACTGAATATATACAATCAGTTGTTTCTCAGGAATTTGTCAGAAGTGGAGACAGAAGAAATCACCGGCCAAAGCAGTTCAGACAAACATCTGGGTTTTGCACTGCTCTAAGCTTTGCATATGAGATGAGCTCTGCTTTTTGGTTTACTGTGACAGTGGTCTGGCAAAAAACAATATGCTAACAGAAACATCACACACCAAGCTTTACATATTCGTATATAATTGCCC